>NC_133329.1:184645705-184880705 GCF_042186555.1 Aquarana catesbeiana
AGCTGGGGTAAGACAGCAATGTTTGATTTAAAACATTAAGTGCATTTACACTTGGATCAGACTGAGTCCAGGAATCTTTTTGCAAACATATTTTTGAACTCCATGAAAAACTCTTTTTACCATGGATGTGGGATCTATTTAAATCCTTTCTATATACATCCTGTCTGCAAAACATTTTAATGCAGCAGGGTTCTTAAAATTTTGGCCTATTTATACCTGGCCATGTAATAATTAAAAATTTTAAATTAAAAAAAAAAATGTATTAGTACCTGTATGACTAATGACCTCATGTGTTTCTAATATGTTTACTGCATATGGCAGTAACTAAGATTATTTAAGGGTTTCATGTTCATTTATGAAACCACATGGGTTTTATTTTAATCTGGACCACAGTGTGGAATTTGCCAGATCCATGTGTATAGCAAAGTGATGTAATATATCATTGCCAATGTACAAATGATATTTTAGGTGATTGATTATCAGAAATAGATGATTGACTGATTTATTTTTTAATTATTTATCCTAAGGGATTTGAATAACTAAATATTTACTTTAGGATTGGCCAACTATTTTAATAATTTTCTACTAATGTGATTATATTCCTGGCATAAATATGAACCTTATTAACATTCCCCAGGTCACTAACACCTTACCATACAATCCTGGTAGGAATTTAGTATAATTACTAAGCTCATTAGAGTCAGTATATACTGTATGGATGTGAGCAATAGAGCACATCACCTTCCAAGCAAGCCTCTCAACTATTTTCCAGGGGACATACATCTGGTATGATACTCCTGTCTGACCCTTCTAGGAAGTTGGAATTACCTGTACAAAAGGTGCCATCTAGAATTTAATTATTCCTGCGATGGATCTCACCTATATTCCAGCTTTTCCTTATCACAGAGCATTTGCGCCGATTGTGAGAGGACTGGGAAGGTTCCATTTATGGCCTTGTCACTTAAGACAATATAACATTTTAATAAAATCACAATAAGGATTTAATCTTTTTAAAGAGATCGATATCAATAATTAATCTATCATAGGGCATATTAATTTTAAATGCGGGAATGTAAATTACTTCATTCCCTTTTAAAGTTGAAGTTCAACTGGGCTTTTTATTTTTAGGATTTCAAGGCAGTGCTGAAAATATTTACAAAGTCAGCTTTAAAAATACTTTTAGCTGAGTTATTTATTTATTTTTTTAGAAATTAATTCTTGAATTTGTTAGAAATGTTTCTGAAACAAAATAGTTACTTGGATAGTTATCCAATAACTTCTTATTATGGTATCCTGTTTTTATAAAATACATAGTTACATAGTTACATACATAGTAGGTGAGGTTGAAAAAAGACACAAGTCCATCAAGTCCAACCTATGTGTGTGATTATGTGTCAGTATTACATTGTATATCCCTGTATGTTGCGGTCATTCAGGTGATTATCTAATAGTTTCTTGAAGCTATCAATGCTCCCTGCTGAGACCACCGCCTGTGGAAGGGAATTCCACATCCTTGCCACTCTTACAGTAAAGAACCCTCTACGTAGTTTAAGGTTAAACCTCTTTTCTTCTAATTGTAATGAGTGGCCACGAGTCTTATTAATACTTGTAAGGAACAAAATTTATAAGGAACAAAATTTATATACAAAAAAAAATACAAGGAATGATATAACAGTGGGTTTTACATTCGTCCTGCTGTGTAACTTACTCCTTTAGTCATGGAGGAGTTTTGCCCTTTGCCTTTGCCTTTTTTTTTTTACACAAGCACATTCCAAAAGACTGCCAGTTTTTTCTTCACAGCAAAGTTTTAGCTGCAAGATGAAATCACTCTCCTCCTTCGCCCCCCCCCCCCCTTTGCAAAAGAGGGGTAAAACTTCTTTTAGAAAGAGGAGAAGAAAAAAAAACACGCTTTGCTCATGTTTCTTTTCCTTATTGGTCAATTTCAGACATTTAAATATTTTAAACACCTCAGCTAGCTGTTCACTTTTTTAGTTTTAAAACTGGGTGTAACTTTTCTCTGATTGGGAGAACTGGAATTTTTTTAAAACTCCAGCATAATTACTTTTTGGAGTTTCAATTATTATCTAAGCGGGCTTTTTAAATTAATCTTGAGGCTTTACACTGTTCTGTAGAACAGCAAAAAGGATGGCGCTTTCTATTAGCCAATCCAAACCATTTTTGGGATAGTAATCCCAGGCCACAACAACTTTAATTTAATTTGACAAAGCCTCATAAAATAGTTGGAAAAATTAATGGCTCTCAAAATCTGAGTTTTTCTCAGCCAAGCTGTAGGCCTTCTTGAGAACTTTTAAAAGTTCTCTGGTACTTTGATTGGGCTTACATTTCAAAGTACCCATGGTCCTTCTTGCAGCAATAGCTGACTTATAGGGACCAAGTTCTGTCTTCAGTTCACATACTTCTCTGATAGAAGACTTTACCTGATATATTACCAATTCTCTGTGATGCAGCCCAATTTTATTTTCTGCATCAGCAGGACCGGCTACACAATAATAATACAGTCAGGTCCATAAATATTGGGACATCGACACAGTTATAATCTTTTTGGCTCTATTCCCACCACAATGGATTTGAAAAGAAACGAACAAGATGTGCTTTAACTGCAGACTTTCAGCTTAAATTTGAGGGTATTTACATCCAAATCAGGTGAACGGTATAGGAATTACAACAGTTTGTATATGTGCCTCCCACTTTTTAAGGGACCAAAAGTAATGGGACAGATTAACAATCATCCATCAAACTTTCACTTTTTAATACTTGGTTGCAAATCCTTTGCAGTCAATTACAGCCTGAAGTCTGGAATGCATAGACATCACCAGACGCTGGGTTTCATCCCTGGTGATGTTCTGCCAGGCCTCTATTGCAACTGTCTTCAGTTCCTGCTTGTTCTTGGGGCATTTTCCCTTTAGTTTTGTCTTCAGCAAGTGAAATGCATGCTCAATCGGATTCAGGTCAGGTGATTGACTTGGCCATTGCATAACATTCCACTTCTTTCCCTTAAAAAACTCTTTGGTTGCTTTTGCAGTATGCTTCGGGTCATTGTCCATCTGCACTGCGAAGCGCCGTCCAATGAGTTCTGAAGCATTTTGCTGAATATGAGCAGATAATATTGCCCGAAACACTTCAGAATTCATCCTGCTGCTTTTGTCAGCAGTCACATCATCAACAAATACAAGAGAATCAGTTCCATTGGCAGCCATACATGCCCACGCCATGACACTACCACCACCATGCTTCACTGATGAGTTGGTATGCTTTGGATCATGAGCAGTTCCTTTCCTTCTACATACTCTTCTCTTCCCATCACTCTGGTACAAGTTGATCTTGGTCTCATCTGTCCATAGGATGTTGTTCCAGAACTGTGAAGGCTTTTTTAGATGTTGTTTGGCAAACTCTAATCTGGCCTTCCTGTTTTTGAGGCTCACCAATGGTTTACATCTTGTGTTGAACCCTCTGTATTCACTCTGGTGAAGTCTTCTCTTGATTGTTGACTTTGACACACATACACCTACCTCCTGGAGAGTGTTTTTGATCTGGCCAACTGTTGTGAAGGGTGTTTTCTTCACCAGGGAAAAAATTCTTCGGTCATCTACCACAGTTGTTTTCTGTGGTCTTCCGGGTCTTTTGGTGTTGCTGAGCTCACCGGTGCTTTCTTTCTTTTTAAGGATGTCCCAAACAGTTGATTTGGCCACACCTAATGTTTTTGCTATCTCTCTGATGGGTTTGTTTTGTTTTTTCAGCCTAATGATGACTTGCTTCATTGATAGTGACAGCTCTTTGGATCTCATATTGAAAGTTGACAGCAACAGATTCCACATGCAAATAGCACACTTGAAATGAACTCTGGACGTTTTATCTGCTCCTTGTAAATGGGATGAGGGAATAACACACACCTGGCCATGGAACAGCTGAGCAGCCAATTGTCCCCATTACTTTTGGTCCCATAAAAAGTGGGAGGCACATATACAAACTGTTGTAATTCCTACACTGTTCACCTGATTTGGATGTAAATACCCTCAAATTAAAGTTGAAAGTCTGCAGTTAAAGCACATCTTGTTTGTTTAATTTCAAATCCATTGTAGTGGTGTATAGAGCCAAAAAGATTAGAATTGTGTCGATGTCCCAATATTTATGGATCTGACTATAACTTTAGTGTCTGTTATTTTTCAATATTACAACTAACAATGGCAATATTATAAAAAAAATATTAATTTATAAAAATTATTTATTTATTTATTTATTTATTTATTTATTTAAATGACAATAACATATATATAATTTTGCACAAATATATCACTTGTTTCAAACTTTAACGGATCTCAGCAGTGCCTCCAATTATGTCAGAATGTTTATACTGAAATAATAAAACATTATTGTAATTATGAAAATATGCAAATCTTTGATTTGGGAGATTTACAATTTTCTACCAATACCAACAAGAAATTCAAGTTTGTTTATCCGTGCTATTTTGAAGACAAGTGATACAAATGATATTGCTTAAAAATATATATTTATTTACTAAAAATACAGTGCAAATTAAATATCAGGTATATTTTGTGATAAAACAAATAAATGGATATACTTCTACATATCAAAGATAAAAGGTAATATAGATAATATTATTCACATTTCTATTATTCAAGTTCTTATAATAAAATACCACATTTCAATTTTTGAATAACTAGGTACATTTTAGACTTGGTAACTTGTGAATAGCTTCCGTGATTTCATGGGCTTGTGTAAACTAACTTCTAACTTAAACTTTATACATGCACAGACAAAATGTCATATGGTGCACAGCTCAATAATCCAATAAGATTTATGTTAAATTTAGAGTGAATCTATTTTACACATATATCATAATATCAACCATTGTACCGATATTGGCTTTAGCTTTATAAAGACAGACAAAACTGTGTGTGTCTTTTAATATTTGGAATATAATTATTTCATACTGCTGTTAAAAATAATACAACTCCAATTTGCTTTGCCATATATTTAAATGGTCTTGGTCAAAATCCCAAAAGAGACTTCTTTCCACCTTAGAGATAAACTCGTCCAGCCATCATCAGAGCTTCTTCAGATCTTCCCATAGCTCTCCCTTCCTGCCATCTGTCTCTCCTTTTTACCTCACCCCCACAAGTGGGTGTGGGTCTCATTACTATGTAATGGATGATGTCATATGATTATATAGTTTATATGTTACCTTGACAACAAGACCAACGCCATTTTGAATAATTACCAATTTCATCCTCTAAGGGGCGGTATTGTAGAAGAAATTACTTTAAATGTGATTGACATAACCTTCTGACCTCGGCTTAATGAAACACCATTAATTGTGTAATAGTTGACAATCAAGTGTCAATATCCCCAGCCGTCCTGGCACTTCTTAAAATATATGTGTATGAGAAAATATACCCCACACAATATATATATATCATTTGTGGAAAGGTCCTTTTTGTTACGTGGTTTATTCTGAAAATACTATTTCGTTTTGCAGGCTGTGTAAGTTTGTACCAACTCCCCTTATCTATAAGTGTCAAAGACAAAAGATATATAACCTGGGATACTGGTATTTTTACACAGTCTCAAGACATAAAGCAACTTCTGCAACAATGCCTATTCATGGGCTATGAACTCTGATTCAACTTTAGAGCCAAAATGGCTCCTCTCATGTTCATTTGAAAAATATACAATATAAAGGCCTATATATATACTGTATATATGAATATAAATTCTTTTAACCCCAAATGTTCTGACAACACCATGTATTATAAATATGCAGGCATACATCTATTACCTGAAGCTGTGGTCTCAGACACTCACTTGTTGTGGTCACTATTTCAACCACGTCATGAACCTCTCCTCCCTCCACATCCTCAGGTTGTAATGTGGTGACTTCCCCTTCTTTAGGAGGTTGGGGGTCCCTGGTGTCCTCAGATGTCCCAAGTCTTTTCTCCCCTATGTGAATTAAATAAAAGGTATACTTAGCACACAGATATTTGAAGCAAGAAATATGAATATGAAACATTGTTTAGAAGTGTCATACAGATGTCTGTTTTGGCAGAGTTCCAAGCTGAAGACATGATTTTTTCCCTTTCTTAAAGTTGGAATACTTTCCTTTTTTGTTAAAGTATCACACATGTAGAGATCCCTAGTATCCACTGGAGCACCTTTATGGGACACCCTAAAAAGGGTGGATAAGAGAAATTGGGGAAATGGCGCTACCCTGTATGGCACTAAGTGGTTGAAGGTAGTATGTAAATTGGTTAAACTAAACTCATAACCCTGACGTAAATTATATATGGAATAACAATGTGCGTAGTCCCAAGAATATGAAATAAAAGTGGACATGTAGAAAATGTACAAACCATAAAAAATGCTTAACCACTTCAATACCAGGCACTTAGACACCTTCCCGCCCAGACCAATTTTCAGCTTTCAGCGCTGTCGCAATTTGAATGACAATTGCGCGGTCATGCTACACTGTACCCAAACAAATTTTTTATCATTTTGTTCCCACAAATAGAGCTTTCTTTTGGTGGTATTTGATCACCTCTGCGGTTTTTATTTTTTGTGCAACAAATAAAAAAAGACCGAAAATTTTGAAAAAAAACAAGTTTTTCTTTGTTTCTGTTAAAACTTTTTGTAAATAAGTAAGTTTTCTTCTTCAATGACGGGCACTGATATGGCTGCACTGACGGGCACTGATACGGCGGCACTGATGGGCACCGATGAGGTGGCACCAGTGAGGTGGCACTGATGAGGTGGCACTGACGGGCACTGATGGGTGGCACTGATGGGCACTGATAGGTGGCACTGGTATGCGGCACTGATGGGCACTCATAGGTGGCACGGATGGGCACTTATAGGCGGCACTGATGGGCACTCATAGGTGGCATTGATGGGCACTCGTAGGTGGCATTGATGGTTACTAATGGGTGGCACTGATAGTTGGCACAGATGGGCACGGATGGGCACTGATAGATGGGCACTGATGGGCATGGATGGGCACTGACAGGTGGCATGAATGGACACTGATGGGTGGCACTGATGGCATTGCTTGTTTGCAGTGATGCCCCTAAGGGTGGCATTGCTGGGCATCACTGCAACATAATTGTGCCAATCAGTGCCCATTTGTGGGCACTGATTGGCACAGATTTGGCACACTGGGCACATGTGGATGGCCATGGGGTACATACCTGGCCATCCACATGTTGCCCCTCTCCCTGGTGGTCCTAGTGGCGATCCCTGGTGGTCCAGTGTGGTGATCTGCGGGGGGGCTGCGCTGATAAACAATCAGCGCAGACCCCCCCTGCCAGGAGAGCCGCCGATCGGCTCTCCTCTACTCGCGTCTGTCAGACGCGAGTGAGGAAGAGCCGATCAACGGCTCTTCCTATTGACAGCGTGATCAGCCGTGATTGGACACGGCTGATCACGTGGTAAAGAGCCTCCGCCGGAGGCTTTTTACCAAGATCAGTGTAGCGGTGTGTCAGACTGACACACCGCTCCACCGATCGCCGCGATGCGCGCCCCCGGGGGCGCGCTGCGGCATGTTATCCTGCTGGACGTCATATGACGTCCAGTCAGGATAACACAACCACTTCCCGGACGTCAATCCGCTATAGGGCAGGCGGGAAGTGGTTAAAAGACCACTAGGTATGTCAGTTTTACCTGTTAAGTGAATAAGTGTTGGGAGTATGTCTGAGTAAGGTTAGGATGCAGCTCAACTTGATGAGTAATGAGATGCACACCCACCCTCACCCGTCCAACCCAAAGGCTAAAATTGTACCATACATAAACCAATCCGATCAACATAAATGAAAACGTGAATATATAATAAAGTGCAGATCTCTCCACACCTGATTAATGTGAGCACTATTTCTATAGACGCACCCTGGAGGGTGTGCAGATAAAGTCCACAGCAATTACATAATAAAAATGAGTGTTCAATGTATAGTCCAAGTCCCTGGACAAATGTGGACATATAAAAAATATATAACGATAAAAACGATAAGTGGAAAAAGAAATGTGATCCCAAATTCCAAAAAATCAGGTGACTTCAGTGCGCAGCAGGTATGGTGACTTGGTGCTCCCCCAATGGGTCCCCACTCACCGAAGGTAGTTACCCCTGCAGGGGTAGTAGGCATAGAGTGGGCAACTGTATATGGATCTCCACCTTGGATAGCTGTGTTACATCATCTGTACCTCCGTCAGCCTGTTCCCTTGTTCAGTGGAACTCCGAAGTGTGACGTAAGAGCGTGGCTCTGCGCTCTTACGTCACACCCGGAAGCATCCAGATTGGAATGCAGATGGTACGCACGCCACGGACCGGCTTCCTGCTTACCATATCCTATGCGGTTCCTCGCTCTAGTCTACCATCGCTAGTTAGCGATTGTGTTTTTTATATTTATATTTTTTAAATAAATCTTTTTACTACTACACTATGGGAGCCCCTTGTTTTTTCCCATGAGGATTGTGCTACTTGCTGCGGTGGAGGAATCTAAGAAGCCCTGATTAGAGCTTACTTCAGAGTTCCACTGAACAAGGGAACAGGCTGACGGAGGTACAGATGATGTAACTTTGTGAAGAAGTCATCTATCAGGCCCTAAATAAGGGGGTGATGGGCGAACTCACAAAAAAAAATCACGTATGTGAGTTGAACCATTCTCCTCTTCCACCCCCTGCCACAACTCCAACACCACAACCACAGTCTGGAAGGAAGCGTGCAAGGAAGTCTTGAGAGTGATGGCCTGGGTTTGGTCTGGTCTGGCAAAAGACGCAGGCTGTTGTAAGACCACAGCCTCAGATATGTCATCTGCTGCTGCTCCCGATCACTTAGAGTCCTGGACCGGATTGTGCTCCCTATTAAATGGACTCCTCAGGCTACCAATTTTGCCTGTAAAATAATTGATGGTTACTCTGGGGTACAAAGGCTTCGCCAATTTCAACAGTTTATCCAGCGTTGCCTTCCTCTTTTTTTTGTTATGACCCCTAATAAATGTCTATTTTTTTCACAAATACTTGGCTATGTGTTTTACTTCAAAAAGGACAGTTTGTTTGTGAGTAGGCAGGTACATTTCAAAAGTACAAGGTCAAATTAAAATTAACAAGGGACACCAACACCAACCAATCTCCTTGAGGTTAAAAAATATAAGATAATAATGGTGTTGTGTTAACTTGACACACAAAACGACAAAAAAATTATGGAGATCATTGGAAAAAAACATAAAAAAAGTAGATCACTATAAAAAAAATTCTAAACATTATTCTGGAGATCTGGCAAAAAAAATATAAAGATTATTCAAGAGATCATGAGAAATAATAAAGAAATAAGTTTGTCAGAACTCTGTGTGAATATCAGCAGCAAAACAACTTCATTATTCTAGTATTATAAAAAAGAAGAGAATGCGCTGCATTGAAAAATTTAAAAATTTGCAGCGTAACGAATGTGCTATCTCTATTACTCTATTCTGTCTCGTACTTAATTCGGAGTATGCGTGGAATTTTGTGCGTCGGAATTGTCTACACACGCTCAGAATTTACGACAAATGATTTAGTTGTCGGAAAATTTGAGACCCAGCTCTCAAACATCTGTTTCGGGGGGCGCATGCATGGCTCTCGGGCATGGCGGACATCTTCTGAGTGAGCTCTGGGCTCCGTCCACTCTCCGTGACCTCTGTACAGCGCAATTAGAGACCAGAAGCATCGGGGGTAAGCCTGACCATACGCACTCCTCCTCAGGCACCCCATGGGAAAGATTGGCCAGCAATGGCACTGTTATAATCCTTTATTTGGACCACACCAGGGATCCGACATGGATCGATATGTTTCTAGGCCACAATCCTCGGCCTAGAGTTCCCCTGCCGGTCCATTTACAACGATGGATCCTTTGCTGGGGACGGAGTAAACCGGGAATCCCCCTCCCCTTGCAATACAGACTGTAATACAGGATCCAGGCCTCATACCCTCTCCTACACCAGCAGTTCTAACTCCAGATGTCCTAGATGCCAAATTAGATGCTAAACTGCAGCTTCTTCTTCAGCAAATCACCCAATCCATCTCAGCTGCTTTGAGCAAAATATCTGCAGAACTGAGGGGGAAATCACCCAAATTGGGGAACGTACGGACACGCTGGAACATACATTTGACGAAATGGTGAATTATGTGCAGGCCATAGAATATGAGAACACTAGCCTTAAACACTCAGTTTCCCAGCTACTGCAGGAGGACTCAGAAAACACGGAAAGAAGACAAAATCTACGTTTCCGTGGTATCACTGAAAAGGTGGGTGACTCAGCCTTACGCCCCTAACTCCTGGGGCTCCTTAACACCATGGCTCCCTCGGTGGTGGACGTGGACTGGCGTCTGGACAGGGCCCATAGTTCTCTGGGTCCGAAGCCCCCGGCTGGAGCTAGGATCAGGGATGTAATTGTGAGATTTCACTTTTATGATAGTAAGGAAGCCCTGACATTGGCCACACGCAATAAATCCCAGATCATGTATCAGGGGTCTAAGCTGTAGATATTCAGTGACCTCTCCCCCATCACATTAGCAAAACAGAGAAACCTGCGACCAATAACAGCACACCTGCAACATCACTGGGTCCAGTATTACTGGGGATTCCACTTTTGTCTCATCGTGTCCAGAGATGGGGTCCAATACAGCCTTCGGAATCTTCAGGAAGGTGAAGCCTTTGTGAAAAATGTAAATCTCCCCCCATTGCCTGAAGAAGATGTGCTACCTCCCCCTGGACAGGCCCGTCCATTTCCTACTACTCCCAGCCATGTCTGGACCCCTGTAAGGGGCCAATTAAGGAAGCAAGCCTCCACACCTCAACGGTCACGTTTCTTCAAACAACCTCCATGACCCTTCTGGCCAGATCTTTTGGCTCACTTTTGTCTTTTTTCCCCCTGTAGTTTTACAGGGTGCACAATACTGTGTGCTGGACTTCGGGTAATATGAGTTTCCCTGAAAATTTGTTTTAGGGGCTCTCCTTTCCCATACCCGTGGGGTATTAAAGGTAAAGTTACTGTTATTGTTCTGTGGCTCTTTAATGACTGTTTTCTGATGAGCTAACTTTGCCAGATTGTTACCGTGACTGCCAAGTTCTTAAGGAGAGTGGGTGGTCCCCTCTCTCTCTCTCTCCTGGATCCCCTTGATGGAGACCACCTTGTGCCCCTGCATGGCCTTTGCCACAGTGCGAGGCCTCCTGTGATGCCAATGGATCTCAGGCTTTCAAACTTTGGTTTTCTTTTTTTTCTTCTAGATGTCTTTTTGTTTTTATTTTTATTTTTACTTTTGTTTCTTTATTTTCCCAACATGTCCGTGCCTATATGTCAGCTTTGTAGGATGAGGTTGCAGGGCTTTGCTTTATCTCTATTGTTATGGGTTTCTTCCCATGAGATATATATGTTCCTTCACAGATACCATAGGGCTAATACCCTTTGCTATGTCTATAATTACCGTATTTATCGGCGTATAACACGCACCGGCGTATAACACGCACCCCAAGTTTAGGAGGGAATTTTAAGGAAAAAAAAAAACTTTTAGGAGGGAAGTTGAAGGGAAAAAAACTTACATTTAAATGCCCATCATTGCAGCCTTCTCAGTGCAGTTTTGCCCCAGTGCAGCCATGTCAGTGCAGCCTTGTCAGTGCAGCCTTGTCAGTGCAGCCTTCCCCAGTGCAGCCTTCCCCAGTGCAGCCTTGTCAGTGCAGCCTTGTCAGTGCAGCCTTCCCCAATGCAGCCTTCCCCAGTGCAGCCTTGCCCCAGTGCAGCCTTGTCAGTGCAGCCTTGTCAGTGCAGCCTTCCCCAGTGCAGCATTCCCCAGTGCAGCCTTGTCAGTGCAGCCTTCCCCAGAGCAGCCTTGTCAGTGCAGCCTTCCCCAGTGCAGCCTTGTTAGTGCAGCCTTGTCAGTGCAGCCTTCCCCAGTGCAGCCTTGCCCCAGTGCAGCCTTGACCCAGTGCAGCCTTCGATCCTGTGCTTCAAAATCGGTGACCGCCATTTGAAAATGGCACCGCCGGCACCGAAATACACAGAGCCAGTCCTTGGCTCTTCTCGGCGGCTCTCGTTCACTTTCGGCTCCACTCGTAGTCCCGCCCGGGATGGGCGTGACTGTGAGCGGAGCTATCGAAACCTAGCCGAGTGTACTCGGCTAGGTTCGGGCGGCGCTCGAGTGAAGCCGAAAGTGGCCGAGAAGAGTCGAGGACCGGTTCTGTGTATGTCGGCGCCGGCGGCGCCATTTTTAAATCGCGGTCCGCGATTTTGAAGATCTGGCAGCTCAGGATCGCAGGGGATCGGCGTATAACACGCACCCGTGATTTTCCCCTGATTTTAAGGGGAAAAAAGTGCGTGTTATACGCCGATAAATACGGTACTCATTTAATAGTTATCATGCCTTTTATATTATGTTTCTCCACAGGGTCTACATGCCAATGTTAGCTACCACTGATGATTTCTTCTCATGGTATTGAGAGTCATGTCGTATAATTTAAAGGGTCTGGGCTCCATTCGGAAGCGTTGGGTGGCTCTGAAGGAGTGCAGATGTGGTCATGCTCCAGGAGTCACACTTTAGAGCGGGAGGTACGTTTAAATTTGCTTCCAGATTTTTTACCACCTCCTACCTGGCCTCGGATTCCATGGGAAAAGCTGGGGTGGCAATTTTAATTAAAAAATCTTGTCCCATTAGGGTCCAAAAAAGTACATCCGACCCCCACTGGAGGTATCTTATCCTGGAGTGTGGCTACATGACCTCTTCTTTCACCCTAGTTAATTTACATGGCCCTAATACTGGACAGGTTGATTTCCTCAACAAGGTTTTTGACTTGCCTCACTATCACTCTCAACCCTTTATGATTGTTGGAGGAGACTTCAACTTGATCATGTCCCCCTCTAGAGACAGACAAGCCATAATTAGAGATGTTCCCTCACAGGGGATCACCTCCCAAGCCAACTCTTTTCGCAAATGTATTAGATCCCACCAACTTTTTGACTCCAGGAGGATTAAACACCCCATAGCTAAACAATATACTTTCTACTCCATGGCCCACAAAATGTACTCTCGCCTTGATCATTTTCTTATTTCCGCCCCACTCATACCTTGCATTGTAGATTCTGACATACTCCCCATCACATGGTCAGACAATGCCCCTATTGTATTGGATGTTATGTTATCTCAGACCCCCACCAGGACATGTCACTGGCACCTTAATGACCATCTTTTACAATCCGAGATCTCACGCACAAAATTGGCTACAGACCTATAGGAAATTTTTTTCTATTCAATCTGGGGTCTGTCTCAGATTTCTCCGCACTGTGGGAGGCGCACAAGGTGGTCTTCCATGGTGCCTGTATCGTGGAGGGCTCCTGCATAAAAAAGGACAGAAACATACTTTTACAGTCCCGGATGCCCTGCAGAAAGCTGAGCGATGGCTCCTGCGCGAACCCACAGTGTCGAGACTGCGTAGGGTCACCTCCCTCAGGGAACAGATAAAGTCCTTGCACCTTGGTAAGGTGGCCAAATCCATACTCTGGATGAAACAAAAATTCAATGAATTCTCTAATAAGCCACACAGGATGCTGGTCAATAAACTGCATCCACACCCCTTTAATTCTTTTCCTGATTATCTCCTGTGGGCAGATGGGTCTAAAACACATTGCCCCATGGAAATGTCCAAGATTTTTGGCAGCTTCTATCGCCAGTTGTATAACTGCCTTACCCCTGATAACCATTTTAACTTTACCCAAGCGAAATTTGACAAATTCTTTTCTGCTCTTAAACTTCCAAAATTGTCCACCTTCGACCTGACCGATCTAAACGCAGCTATAACTGCAGAAGAACTCCAAAATACAATTAAGGATCTCCCACTTCATAAATCACCAGGCCCAGATGGACTGCCCTACTTGTATTATAAGTCCTTCCTGGATATCTTATCTCCCCACATGCTAACTTTATATGGCACTCTGCTCAAAGGACAATCCCCGCATGCCCAGTTTTCACATTTATATATCTCAGTTATTCACAAACCGGGTAAAGACCACTCCGTCCCAGATAACTATAGATCTATAGCTCTCCTAAACTCGGATTACAAAATATTCACAAAAATTCTAGAGTCTAGACCAGGGGTCCTCAAACTACGGCCCGCGGGCCACATGCGGCCCGCCGAAGACATTTATCCGGCCCACCCCACCCAGGGCTGGATTCCCGACAGGCCAGGCCGGCTCGGCTTGGGCAGGTCCACTCTGCATCGGCAGGGAGCATATCTGCTCCGCTCAAGCCGCCTCCCCCACCCCAGTCATTGATGGAGGGCTCCGTGTGTGCCGCGCTGCATGCTGGGAACTGTAGTTTCCAGCACAGTCCCGCGCGGATTCACATCTACCTCACGTGGTAGAAGTAGACAGAAGGCGCGGAGGTGATAGCGAGAGCGGAGGCGACAGCGAGAGCGGAGGCCTACTAACAAGTGAGGACCGCTGTCCACCCCACTGTCTCCCTGTCCCCCCCACTGTCCCCCTGTCCACCTGTCCACCCCCTGTCCACCCGACTGTCCCCCCCTCTGTCCCCCTGTCCATCCCTCTGTCCCCCTGTCCACCCCACTGTCCCCCTGTCCACCTGACTGTCCCCCCCTCTGTCCCCCTGTCCATCTCTCTGTCCCCCTGTACACCGCACTGTCCCCCTGTCCACCTGACTGTCCCCCCCTCTGTCCCCCTGTCCATCCCTCTGTCCCCCTGTACACCCCACTGTCCCCCTGTCCACCTGACTGTCCCCCCCTCTGTCCCCCTGTCCATCCCTCTGTCCCCCTGTACACCCCACTGTCCCCCTGTCCACCCCACTGTCCCCCTGTCCACCTGTCCACCTCCTGTCCACCCGACTGTCCCCCTGTCCATCCCTCTGTCCCCCTGTCCAGCCGACTGTCCCCCTGTCCACCCCACTGTCCCCCTGTCCATCCCACTGTCCCCCTGTCCACTCCACTGTCCCCCTGTACACCTGTCCACCCCCTGTCCACCCGACTGTCCCCCCCCTCTGTCCCCCTGTCCACCCCACTGTCCACCTGTCCACCCGACTGTCCCCCCCTCTGTCCCCCTGTCCACCCCACTGTCCTCCTGTCCACCCCACTGTCCCCCTGTCCACCCCATTGTCCCCCTGTCCATCCCACTGTCCCCCTGTCCACTCCACTGTCCCCCTGTCCACCCCACTGTCCCCCTGTCCATCCCACTGTCCCCCTGTCCACCCCACTGTCCCCCTGTCCATCCCTCTGTCCCCCTGTCCACCCGACTGTCCCCCTGTCCACCCCACTGTCCCCCTGTCCATCCCACTGTCCCCCTGTCCACTCCACTGTCCCCCTGTACACCTGTCCACCCCCTGTCCACCCGACTGTCCCCCTCCTCTGTCCCCCTGTCCACCCCACTGTCCACCTGTCCACCCGACTGCCCCCCCCTCTGTCCCCCTGTCCACCCCACTATCCCCCTGTCCACCCCACTGTCCCCCTGTCCACCCCATTGTCCCCCTGTCCATCCCACTGTCCCCCTGTCCACTCCACTGTCCCCCTGTCCACCCCACTGTCCCCCTGTCCATCCCACTGTCCCCCTGTCCACCCCACTGTCCCCCTGTCCACCCCACTGTCCCCCTGTCCATCCCACTGTCCCCCTGTCCACTCCACTGTCCCCCTGTCCACCCCACTGTCCCCCTGTCCACCCCACTGTCCCCCTGTCCATCCCACTGTCCCCCTGTACACCCCACTGTCCCCCTGTCCACCCCACTGTCCCCCTGTCTACCCCACTGTCCCCCTGTCCACCCCACTGTCCCCCTGTCCACCTGTCCACCCCCTGTCCACCCCCCTGTCCACCCCACTGTCCACCCCACTGTCCCCCTGTCCACCTGACTTTCCCCCCCTCTGTCCCCCTGTCCATCTCTCTGTCCCCCTGTCCACCCCTCTGTCCCCCTGTCCACCCCACTGTCCCCCTGTCCACCCCACTGTCCCCCTGTCCACCTGTCCACCCCCTGTCCACCCGACTGTCCCCCTGTCCATCCCTCTGTCCCCCTGTCCATCCCACTGTCCCCCTGTCCATCCCACTGTCCCCCTGTCCACTCCACTGTCCCCCTGTACACCTGCCCACCCCCTGTCCACCCGACTGTCCCCCCCCTCTGTCCCCCTGTCCACCCCACTGTCCACCTGTCCACCCGACTGTCCCCCCCCTCTGTCCCCCTGTCCACCCCACTGTCCCCCTGTCCACCCCACTGTCCCCCTGTCCATCCCACTGTCCCCCTGTACACCCCACTGTCCCCCTGTCCACCCCACTGTCCATCCCACTGTCCCCCTGTCCACCCCACTGTCCCCCTGTCCACCTGTCCACCCCCTGTCCACCCGACTGTCCCCCCCCTCTGTCCCCCTGTCCACCCCACTGTCCACCCCACTGTCCCCCTGTCCACCCCACTGTCCCCCTGTCCACCCCACTGTCCCCCTGTCCACCTGACTGTCCCCCCCCTCTGTCCCCCTGTCCATCTCTCTGTCCCCCTGTCCATCCCTCTGTCCCCCTGTACACCCCACTGTCCCCCTGTCCACCCCACTGTCCCCCTGTCCACCTGTCCCCCCCCTCTGTCCCCCTGTCCACCCCACTGTCCACCTGTCCACCCGACTGTCCCCCCCCTCTGTCCCCCTGTCCACCCCACTGTCCCCCTGTCCACCCCACTGTCCCCCTGTCCATCCCACTGTCCCCCTGTCCACTCCACTGTCCCCCTGTCCACCTGTCCACCCCCTGTCCACCCGACTGTCCCCCCCCTCTGTCCCCCTGTCCACCCCCCTGTCCACCCCACTGTCCCCCTGTCCACCCCACTGTCCCCCTGTCCATCCCACTGTCCCCCTGTCCACTCCACTGTCCCCCTGTCCACCTGTCCACCCCCTGTCCACCCGACTGTCCCCCCCCTCTGTCCCCCTGTCCACCCCACTGTCCACCCCACTGTCCACCCCACTGTCCCCCTGTCCGCCTGACTGTCCCCCCCTCTGTCCCCCTGTCCACTCCACTGTCCCCCTGTACACCCCACTGTCCCCCTGTCCACCCCCCTGTCCATCCCACTGTCCCCCTGTCCACCCCACTGTCCCCCTGTCTACCCCACTGTCACCCCTGTCTACCCCACTGTCACCCCTGTCCACCCCACTGTCCCCCCCTCTGTCCCCCTGTCCCCCCCTCTGTCCCCCTGTCCACCCCTCTGTCCCCCTGTCCACCCCACTGTCCCCCTGTCCACCCCACTGTCCCCCTGTACACCCCACTATCCACCCCACTGTCCCCCTGTCCACCCCATTGTCCCCCTGTTCACCCCACTGTCCCCCCCTCTGACCCCCTGTCCACCCCTCTGTCCCCCTGTCCGTCCCCCTGTCCACCCCACTGTTCCCCTGTTCACCCCACTGCCCCCCCCTCTGTCCCCCTGTCCACCCGACTGTCCCCCCCCTCTGTCCCCCTGTCCACCCCACTGTCCCCCTGTCCACCCCACTGTCCCCCTGTCCATCCCACTGTCCCCCTGTCCACTCCATTGTCCCCCTGTACACCCCACTGTCCCCCTGTCCACCCCACTGTCCATCCCACTGTCCCCCTGTCCACCCCACTGTCCCCCTGTCCACCCCACTGTCCCCCTGTCCACCTGTCCACCCCCTGTCCACCCGACTGTCCCCCCCCTCTGTCCCCCTGTCCACCCCACTGTCCCCCTGTCCACCCCACTGTCCCCCTGTCCACCTGACTGTCCCCCCCTCTGTCCCCTTGTCCATCTCTCTGTCCCCCTGTCCACCCCTCTGTCCCCCTGTCCACCCCACTGTCCCCCTGTCCACCCCACTGTCCCCCTGTCCACCTGTCCACCCCCTGTCCACCCGACTGTCCCCCTGTCCATCCCTCTGTCCCCCTGTCCACCCCACGGTCCCCCTGTCCATCCCACTGTCCCCCTGTCCACTCCACTGTCCCCCTGTACACCTGTCCACCCCCTGTCCTCCCGACTGTCCCCCCCCCTCTGTCCCCCTGTCCACCCCACTGTCCACCTGTCCACCCGACTGTCCCCCCCTCTGTCCCCCTGTCCACCCTATTGTCCCCCTGTCCACCCCACTGTCCCCCTGTCCACCCCACTGTCCCCCTGTCCACTCCACTGTCCCCCTGTCCACCTGTCCACCCCCTGTCCACCCGACTGTCTCCCCCCTCTGTCCCCCTGTCCACCCCACTGTCCCCCTGTCCACCCCACTGTCCCCCTGTCCACCCCACTATCCACCCCACTGTCCCCCTGTCCACCCCACTGTCCCCCTGTCCACCCCATTGTCCCCCTGTTCACCCCACTGTCCCCCCCCTCTGACCCCCTGTCCACCCCTCTGTCCCCCTGTCCGTCCCCTGTCCACCCCACTGTTCCCCTGTTCACCCCACTGCCCCCCCCCTCTGTCCCCCTGTCCACCCCTCTGTCCATCCCTCTGTCCCTCTGTCCCCCTGTCCATCCCTCTGTCTCCCTTTTGTAGTTTCCAGCACAGTCCCACGCGGATTCACGACTTCTTCCTTAACTGGCAGACAGGAGGCGTGGAGGGGACACTCGCCTTGTCCCAGGACAGTGAGGAGGAAGAAAAGTGACAGCAAAAGCGCAGGCTTCAGGCAACAGCCTACTAAGAACAAGTGAGGACCAAGAGGTCGGGGAGACAGTCAGAGGCAAGTCCGTATATGTAAGTGTCCCCCTGTCCACCCCACTGTCCCCCTGTCCACCCCACTGTCCCGCTGTCCACCCCACTGTCCCCCTGTCCACCCCATTGTCCCCCTGTTCACCCCACTGTCCCCCCCTCTGACCCCCTGTCCGTCCCCCTGTCCACCCCACTGTTCCCCTGTTCACCCCACTGCCCCCCCTCTGTCCCCCTGTCCACCCCTCTGTCCATCCCTCTGTCCCTCTGTCCCCCTAACCATCCCTCTGTCCCCCTTTGTAGTTTCCAGCACAGTCCCACGCGGATTCACGACTTCTTCCTTAACTGGCAGACAGGAGGCGCGGAGGGGACACTCGCCTTGTCCCAGGACAGTGAGGAGGAAGAAAAGTGACAGCGAAAGCGCAGGCTTCAGGCAACAGCCTACTAAGAACAAGTGAGGACCAAGAGGTCGGGGAGACAGTCAGAGGCAAGTCCGTATATGTAAGTGTCCCCCTGTCCACCCCACTGTCCCCCTGTCCACCCCACTGTCCCCCTGTCCACCCCATTGTCCCCCTGTTCACCCCACTGTCCCCCCCTCTGACCCCCTGTCCGTCCCCCTGTCCACCCCACTGTTCCCCTGTTCACCCCACTGCCCCCCCCCCTCTGTCCCCCTGTCCACCCCTCTGTCCATCCCTCTGTCCCTCTGTCCCCCTAACCATCCCTCTGTCCCCCTTTGTAGTTTCCAGCACAGTCCCACGCGGATTCACGACTTCTTCCTTAACTGGCAGACAGGAGGCGCGGAGGGGACACTCACCTTGTCCCAGGACAGTGAGGAGGAAGAAAAGTGACAGCGAAAACGCAGGCTTCAGGCAACAGCCTACTAAGAACAAGTGAGGACCAAGAGGTCGGGGAGACAGTCAGAGACAAGTCCGTATATGTAAGTGTCCCCCTGTCCACCCCACTGTCCCCCTGTCCACCCCACTGTCCCCCTGTCCACCCCATTGTCCCCCTGTTCACCCCACTGTCCCCCCCTCTGACCCCCTGTCCGTCCCCCTGTCCACCCCACTGTTCCCCTGTTCACCCCACTGCCCCCCCTCTGTCCCCCTGTCCACCCCTCTGTCCATCCCTCTGTCCCTCTGTCCCCCTAACCATCCCTCTGTCCCCCTTTGTAGTTTCCAGCACAGTCCCACGCGGATTCACGACTTCTTCCTTAACTGGCAGACAGGAGGCGCAGAGGGGACACTCGCCTTGTCCCAGGACAGTGAGGAGGAAGAAAAGTGACAGCGAAAGCGCAGGCTTCAGGCAACAGCCTACTAAGAACAAGTGAGGACCAAGAGGTCGGGGAGACAGTCAGAGGCAAGTCCGTATATGTAAGTGTCCCCCTGTCCACCCCACTGTCCCCCTGTCCACCCCACTGTCCCCCTGTCCACCCCATTGTCCCCCTGTTCACCCCACTGTCCCCCCCTCTGACCCCCTGTCCGTCCCCCTGTCCACCCCACTGTTCCCCTGTTCACCCCACTGCCCCCCCCTCTGTCCCCCTGTCCACCCCTCTGTCCATCCCTCTGTCCCTCTGTCCCCCTAACCATCCCTCTGTCCCCCTTTGTAGTTTCCAGCACAGTCCCACGCGGATTCACGACTTCTTCCTTAACTGGCAGACAGGAGGCGCGGAGGGGACACTCGCCTTGTCCCAGTACAGTGAGGAGGAAGAAAAGTGACAGTGAAAGCGCAGGCTTCAGGCAACAGCCTACTAAGAACAAGTGAGGACCAAGAGGTCGGGGAGACAATCAGAGGCAAGTCCGTATATGTAAGTGTCCCCCTGTCCACCCCACTGTCCCCCTGTCCACCCCACTGTCCCCCTGTCCACCCCACTGTCCACCCCACTGTCACCTTGTCCACCACTCTGTCCCCCTGTCCACCCCTCTGTCCATCCCACTGTCCCCCTGTCCACCCCACTGTCCATCCCTCTGTCCCCCTGTCCATCCCTCTGTCCATCCCACTGTCCCCCTGTCCATCCCACTGTCCCCCTGTCCACCCCACTGTCACCTTGTCCACCCCACTGTCCCCCCCTCTGTCCCCCTGTCCACCCCACTGTCCCCCCCTTTGTCCCCCTGTCCACCCCTCTGTCCACCCCACTGTCCACCCCACTGTCCCCCTGTTCACCCCACTGCCTCCCCCTCTGTCCCCCTGTCCGTCCCTCTGTCCCCCTGTCCATCCCTCTGTCCCCCGTCCATCCCTCTGTCCCCCTTTGTAGTTTCCAGCACAGTCCCACGCGGATTCACGACTTCTTCCTTAACTGGCAGACAGGAGGCGCGGAGGGGACACTCGCCTTGTCCCAGGACAGTGAGGAGGAAGAGGAGTGACAGCGAGAGCGCAGGCTTCAGGCAACAGCCTACTAAGAACAAGTGAGGACCAAGAGGTCGGGGAGACAGTCAGAGGCAAGTCCGTATATGTAAGTGTCCCCCTGTCCACCCCACTGTCCCCCTGTCCACCCCACTGTCACCCCTGTCCACCCCACTGTCACCCCTGTCCACCCCACTGTCCATCCCTCTGTCCCCCTGTCCACCCCACTGTCACCTTGTCCACCCCTCTGCCCCTCTGTCCATCCCACTGTCCCCCTGTCCACCCCTCTGTCCATCCCTCTGTCCCCTTGTCCATCCCACTGTCCCCCTGTCCACCCCACTGTCACCCTGTCCACCCCTCTGTCCCCCTGTCCACCCCTCTGTCCCCCTGCCCACCCCTCTGTCCATCCCTCTGTCCATCCCTCTTTCCCCCTGTCCATCCCTCTGTCCCCTTGTCCATCCCACTGTCCCCTTGTCCATCCCACTGTCCCCCTGTCCATCCCACTGTCACCCTGTCCACCCCATTGTCACCCTGTCCACCCCACTGTCACCCTGTCTACCCCTCTGTCCCCCTGTCCACCCCTCTGTCCCCCTGTCCACCCCTCTGTCCCCCTGTCTACCCCTCTGTCCATCCCTCTGTCCCCTTGTCCATCCCTCTGTCCCCTTGTCCATCCCACTGTCCCCTTGTCCATCCCACTGTCCCCCTGTCCATCCCACTGTCCCCCTCTCCATCCCACTGTCCTTCTGACCACTCTGCAGCCCCCCCCTCACCCCACTGCATCCCGCTGGTGTGGGGTTCTTTGGGGTGCTGTGGTTAGGGTGGTCCACTTTGGGGTGCCTTAGATATGATGGACTGATTTGGAGTGTTGAGATAGAATGGGCCACAAGCTGGTCTAGGTAGGAGGAGGGTGGGACTTTTATCACAGCGCACCTGAGTTTTTCACAGTGAGCCGTGACACAGCAGCAGGAGATGCCCAATGTGCACAAACACTGACTGGTGAGACATTGTTTGGCACAGTAAGGCTGGGAGGGGGGCTTGCACTGATGGTGAGGCGGGCACTGATTTGGCTGCGCTGGCGGGCACTGATTTGGCTGCGCTGGCGGGCACTGATTGGGCTGTGCTAGCGGGCACTGATTGGGCTGCATTGGTGAGCATTGATGGGCACTGATCAGACTGCATTGATTGTCTCTTCTGTGTGGGCAAAGTTATTGCTGGTATATTGTTTTTGTAGCGCTATATATATATATATATATATATATATATATATATATATATATATATATATATATTATAGGTATTTTACTAATAGCAATTTGGAATCCCTAGGAAAGAATGATGTCAAGAAAAAGAAAAATTGACTCGGAGTGTAGGATATTCAAAGAACAGTGGACTTATGATTACTTTTTCATGCGGTACAAGGAAAGAGCTGTGTGTCTCATATGCCAGAATGTAGTGGCTGTGTTCAAAGAATACAATTTGCGTCGACACTATCAAACTCATCATAAAGATAAATATGATTGTTTGGTAGGAGAAGTGAGAAAATATAAAATATTAAAACTGAAAAATACATTGACAACTCAGCAAAATACTTTTGTGAAGCAGAAGCAGCTAAATATTTCATCACTGCGAGCAAGTTTTCAAGTTGCCAAGCTAATAGCGTGCACTGGCAGACCATTCGTGGAGGGAGAATTTGTAAAAGAATGTCTTCTTTCTGTTGCCAAAGAGATGTGTCCAGAGAAGACCGATTTATTTAGTACGGTGAGTCTTTCAGTACCTACAATTACACGAAGGATTGAAGAAATGGGAGACAATTTGCATCAGCATTTGCAAAACTCTGCAAAAAAACTTTCCTATTTTTCCTTGGCACTCGACGAAAGCAATGATGTTTGTGATTCTGCACAACTTCTAATTTTTATTCGTGGGACAAATGACTATTTCGAAGTCACAGAAGAGCTTGCTGCACTGCAAACCATGAAAGGAACAACTACAGGAGAAGACATCTATGAAAAGGTTTGCCAAACTGTGAATGGTTTGGAGCTGGACTGGGCTAAACTAGCAAGTGTGACAACTGATGGTGCTCCTAGCATGGTGGGGTCTAAGAAAGGAGTAATTGCTCGCATTAACCAAGAGATGGACAAACATAACCATTCTCATCCAATAGCCATACATTGCCTCATCCACCAACAAGCGCTGTGTAGTAAATCATTGAAGTGGGACTCTGTTATGAAAATTGTGGTATCTTGTGTTAACTTCATTAGAGCTCATGCACTAAACCACAGACAATTTCAGGAATTTCTGTCTGAGCTAAATGTTGCCTATGAAGATGTTCTGTACCACACAGAAGTCTGTTGGCTGAGTCGAGGGAGAGTTTTGAAACGTTTCTATGACTTACTTCCACAGATTACAGCTTTTCTGCTTTCAAAAAACAAAGAAGTACCAAAGCTCAATGATGCAGAATGGAAATGGCACCTTGCCTTTCTGACAGATGTAACAGAGCTACTCAATAGTTTCAATGTGCAACTTCAAGGAAAGGGGAAGCTCATCTGTGATATGCAATCACATGTGAAAGCATTTGAAGTAAAATTAGGCCTCCTCATCAAACAAGTGAAGGAGGAAAACTTCTGCCATCTCCCCACAACTCAAAACTTGTTAGCGGAAAAACCACTGGTTGCATTCCCAAACAAAACATGTGTGGATTCACTGGAAAAGTTGCAAAAGGAGTTCCAATGTAGATTTAAAGATCTTCATCTCCATGAACAGGACATACAACTTTTCCGTAACCCATTTTCTATTGACATTGAAAATGTGGATACAATTTACCAAATGGAACTGGCTGAACTGCAGACTTGTGACTCTCTGAAAGACGCATTCAAGACAAGCAGCCTTCCTAATTTTTATGCATCTCTCCCCTCTGAGACATATCCTATTCTCAGGAACCATGCGCTCAAAATGGCAACCATCTTTGGCAGCACTTATGTCTGTGAACAGACTTTTTCCAGAATGAAACACCTGAAATCTCCAACCAGATCTAGACTAACTGATGCACACTTACATCACTTGTTACGACTAGCAGTGACAAATATGGAACCGGACATTGACCATCTCATTAGGCAAAAGCAGGCCCATAGTTCCCATTGAATCGAATACTGGTAAGTGTTGATTTAACTTTACTTTTTCTTCATTTTAAATATTGCATTTGTTCCCGTTTTGTTTTTTCACTTCAGAATACAATATGTGCAGTGTGCATAGGTATTTGTTCATAGCTTTTTTTTTTAAACTATAGTCCGGCCCTCCAACGGTCTGAGGGATAGTGAACTGGCCCCCTGTTTAAAAAGTTTGAGGACCCCTGGTCTAGACTCTCCAAACATATACCTAAATTAGGTTTATAAGAAAGATAGGGGCTTTGAGGCCGTACACTGGCCCCAGGGACTTTTAGACGGTGCTGAAGTCAATAAAGTGAGAAATATAAGATAAAACACATCTTTTATTTAGTACTCTTTAAAAGAACAGACATTTAGTCAAAAAGTGACATTTGTGCAATAAATTTGCAAAGCAAATACAAAAGGTTTTGACATGAATACAGAGATTAATACCACTCTCTCAACATGTTTCGCTTTCCTAAGCTTCTTCAGGAGATGTATTGTGGTATTATAATCAACTATAAAGATAGAAAAATATATATATAAATAAAAATTACATGTCTGCTAATAAATTACAATTTCATGAATTTATATTGGTTTAATCATAACAGAAAATAAAAATATATATATGACAAGGGCATATTTAGACAAAATTAGTATATGTACACATAAGTATATCAACAGATAATGAGAAAAAAAAAAAAAAAAAAAATATTATATATATAACATTAGAAACTGCTTTGCGATCTTACCCGCAGAGAAAGAACTATATACTGAAAAATAAATTTGTGCTTGACTGGTGTTTTGCTCTTCAGTCTAAAAACCACTGAGAAGGCATGCAGAGAGGCATAAGAATTAAATTAAAAGAAATTGATGAATAGATGAGATTCTCTAAAAAGAGAAGCAAATCAAATACAAGAATATTAGTATTGTTGGTATAAAGAAGCTTCCAAAACATCTATAATTAAATTGGCTAATATGAATGCTAAATGTATGAATGAAAAAGTCATCCAAAGATGAACGTATACTGATATACCTTTAATAGAATCAATTCATAAGTAATTCAAAATTACATCCGAAGGATGGTGAGAAGCCAGATTGCTATATATCTGAATCGATGGTACTTATAATGCAGCAGGACGGCAGTGGAATGGGCAGCATATAGGACCAGACCGCCGACCAATCGTTAGTCGGCAACTGAACCTAGGAGTTCATCTGCAGCCTGCCACAAAGGTAACCTAAAAATATATAAATAAAAAGTAAGCTAAGCTTAGATTTCTAAGTTTCAATCACATCAGAAGAAGAGAAAGGTTTCTGATAAGAGATTTGTGGAGACATCAAGACAACTTACTAAAGATAGTTGGCACCGATCTTAGCAGCACTCACGTGAGTGAGTGAGTAATTAATTAACAGGGATCAAGTGGGTTTTGTTTCAAATAGACATGCTGGGGACAACACTCACCACACTATAAATTTGATCGATCTATTAAACAGATCTCCCCGCCAGGCTCTTATTCTGGGCCTGGATGCACAAAAGGCCTTTGATGGGTTAAGCTGGCCTTATATGTTCTCCACCCTGCGAGCGTATGGATTAAAAGCCCCTTTTTTCAAAGCTTTAGAGGCCCTATACTCACAAGTCACGACTCAAGTTCAGATGTCATCCTTTTTGTCGCATAGCCTTCCCATGACTAATGGCACTCGGCAGGGGTGTCCCCTATCCCCACTACTTTTTATCCTGTGTTTGAAACCTCTTGCTGAGTCCATTTGTACTCATCCTGATATACGTGGGGTGATGATGCGACAAAAGGAGTATAAGCTATCATTGTTTGCGGATGACATTCTGCTAACTATCACAAATCCGTTGTTGTCCCTACCCTGACTACACAAACTTCTGTCCATATTCGGTGCCATTTCTGGTTATAAGGCAAACACTACAAAAACTGAAGCTTTTCTTATGCACATACCACCATCTCTTCTATCTCAACTTAAGGAATCCTACCCCTATAGGTGGTGCTCCACCTCTCTTAAATATCTTAAATACCTGGGAATTCATATTACTCCCACCTACACCTCTCTCTACTTGGTAAATTATCCTCCCTTGATTGCAGATATCAATAAGTCTCTGCAAAGCTGGTCTAAGTATCCCCTCTCCCTCCTTGGCAGCATTAATG
The DNA here is from genome assembly GCF_042186555.1 of Aquarana catesbeiana. NCBI lineage: Eukaryota > Metazoa > Chordata > Amphibia > Anura > Ranidae > Aquarana > Aquarana catesbeiana. The sequence continues at coordinate 184,672,009 of NC_133329.1, forward strand.
TACTGAAAATGTCCATCCTGCCGAGGCTCTTATACTACTTTGAAACCTTACCAGTTGCTGTCCCCCTTCCCAACTTAAGGCTATCCAGAGAAATTTTCAGAAATTTATTTGGAATGATAAGACACATCGCATTGCAAGTTCAGTTGTCCTTGCTTTGAGATCTAGGGGCGGCCTGGGGGCACCGGATATTGCTAAATACTATTACGCCTCGCACCTAAGGACCATTGCCACCTGGTCCAGCTTACAGGCTTTTAGTCACTGGGCTGACATTGAGAAGGGGGTGTTGTATCCGGTCCATCCATGCTCCTTAGTCTGGTCTCATTCGCCCTATATAGACCCCATTTTTAGACGTCAATGTACGCCACCAATGAGTTTCACAATAACCATATGGCGTAAATGCCTTAAGAACTTCTCTCTTTCTTCCTCCTGTTCTCCTCTTACAAATGTATTATTTAATCCATCTATACCTGATAGTTTATCCTTGGGACGTATTCTCCCTTGGATAAATAATTCCTTATTTCAGCTCCAAAACTTGGTCCACCCAATTTCTTGTAGGTTTCATACTTTTGATTCTCTCCGCAAAAAGTTTGACATACCTCTACACCAGTTTCATTTTTATCTGCAATTTAGGCACTTCTTTCACTCTCAGGCTCCGCTTCTGACTCTTGAAAAACCCACCCTCTTTGAATATATATGTGCACAGGGCCTTTGCCAACTACATTTAGTCTCATCCATCTACAACATCCTCCAGGAGTCAACCCCCCCTCACTGAGGACACGCATTTGTATATGAGAAGATGGGCCCATCTGATAGGTCAGTCCATCAGCTCTCAGATGTGGGATAGGATCTGGTCCTCTACTTTCAAGTCCTCTAAATGTGTCCTACAAAGGGAGACATCCATTAAGATCCTCATGCACTGGTATAAGACCCCAGAAGTCATCCATAAATATGACCCTTCGAGCTCAGCTGACTGTTGGCGATGTGGGCAAGCTGTGGGATCTATATTTCATACCTTTTGGCAATGTGCTCTGATACAGCCCTTTTGGCATGAAGTGATGTTGCTAATACAGAAAGTGGTGGAGGTATCTCTACCGCTTGACCCACTACATTACTTACTGGTCCTTCCTTTTTCAGGTATTACTAAAAAAAGCAATAGGCTAATTTCTTACATCCTCCTTGCTGCTAAGAGAAGGATTCCTTTATGCTGGCTATCCAATACCCCCCCACCATGGTCCAGACTTCTTCAGCTTATTGCAGAGGCTCGCAGAATGGAATATATGATGGCCATTGTGCATGATACTATACCCCGATTTGACAAAATCTGGGAGTCTTGGGATAGTTCACAATATGGGGCGCAAGTTCCGTCCATTGAGTCCTGAAATCTTCATGCTCCATTCTCTGACTCTACTTACAGAGACTCACCTCCCTCCCATTCTTCCCAGGTATATAGTAAATTGATATCCTCTGGAGTTTCCTGACCATATTTATATACCCTAAATGAGCTTTGCCTTACATGTATGACCTCTGTATATGTTTTTGCTATGCTTATAAGTTGATGTACATTCTCTATATTAAGATGTGCAGTACACTTCTGTGTTCTACCTTTGTGGACATTTTTTTTGTGTTTTAAATCTACGATTCGTTCCTGTACTCAAACGTTCTGTAATCTTTTCATTGAAAAAATTTAATAAAAATGTAATAAAAAAAAAAACATCTGTTGTCAGAAATTCCGACAGCAAATGTCCGATGGAGCCTACACATGGACGGAACTTCCGACAACAAGTTCACATCGAACATTTGTTGTCGGAAATTCCGATCATGTGTAAGCAGCTTTTTATAGCTTTCAGCTCCTCTCCACAAACTCACAGCTTAGCCATGCTGTTCTCACTCATCTCATATTTATCACAATTAGATGTTAGCTCACATACTTTCTCCCATTCTTTCACAGTCTCTTCCACACTCTCCAGCCCTGCCGGTTGTCCCTGCCTGGTGGCCTTCGCAGGTGCCTGTCCCAATCGGGCTACCGTGGCTTGCGGTCTCTTGGGGTGTGCTCTCTGCCTCAACCCCGGGGGAGACTCTATGGACCCAGACCAATACTGCATTTTACATATAGATCATCATTTATGCATTATTTGTGAGTATTTAGCAAGATACATTTTCAGTGTACCTCTCCTATAAATATCTGTTTATATATTAATATATATAAACAGATATTTATCTGTTTATATATTAATTGTCTCAATACAGCCAAATTGCATCGGACTCCTGATGATTGGTTTCAAGCCAAGAAACGCGTTGAGTTAATAACTATTGATGCACTCATTCACTGTACAATGTACTTTGTATTTTGTATTTTTTATTGTAACTGTACTACCAGTATTGGAACTTTGTCTGCTAATATACTGTTGTAAACATGCTCAACTATGGTCTAAGATGTGTACTTCTATGATTTTATCTCGCTTAAGTACCTATGCCATTAAACTTTTATACCATGATTATCCTACAATACTATCTGTGGACATTACATTGTATAGCACTTATCGTTACTATTTACACCATAACACATACCATTCAGCACAACACACTCACTAACATGCCTCATGCAAAGTCCCGCTTCCATCCTCTAATTTCTTTGTACTCATTGGGATGGAGGCATGTTGGTACTCTCTGCAAAAACAGTGTGGATAGGTTACAACCCTTTAGATATACGATAACTGGGGTGGTAGACACCCGTTTTTTGTGACCTGATCAATCCACCTATTTATATTTACACATACTTATCATAATTTACCCCTTGTATATTTCCAGTTACCTTGCTCTACTTTTTATTCTACTGACTTCTAATCTTTTATGCTGACCTCTTTTGTCATTTTTCTTCTTCTTTTTCTTGCTGCATTATGATTCATTTGTTAGAGACCTACGGTCCCCCTCTTGCTTATTGAGCTATTTCAATGCAAGAGTCGCATATATATTTCTATTCTTTATAATCGCTTTTGCTTATTGATTTCATCTAACATATACAATTAGAACCATGTTTCCTCCTACCCATTTTTCCACTTTTTCTCCCTTTTTTAATCTCTCTACCATACACTTTTCAACACAGTATAACACAACTCTGTGTTTGTCTTGTCCCTTACGCCATATAGTAACTTTCATAATCAATACATATATATTTATCCCATGTAACACTTCTCCTTCTTTCTTAGTTTTCGTTATTTTCCCCTTAGCCAAACCAACACTGATTTAATTCAGGGCTAAAGCTGCTTTTCCTATTTTTTTATTTTTTTGTTTTGTTCTTCTTTAGTCAGACAAATACTGATTCAATTCAGGGCTAAAGTTTTTGTTATTTTGTTGTTCTCCTTTAGTCAGATAAACAACTGATTCAATTCAGGGCTAAAGTTCTTTCTTAGTTTTTGTAATTTTGTGTTTTTTACTGTTTTTCTTTAGTCAGACAATTACTGATTTAATTCAGGGCTAAAGTTTCCCTTATATCCTACACTTCCTTGCACAGTGATCACATTCCGTGCAAAGAGTGTGTGTATACTTTGTTGCTTTTCTTTGCTACACTGATTTTATTCAAGGCAAAGAAATACTTGTTCTAGCTTTTGTTTATGTACTCATTACTGAGTTGCTTTTGGTTTGTTTCTTTCCCACCTTTCCAGTCCCTACATTGTCATCCATTTATTTATTTCTTATACACATTTGGTGCTGGGATCCGTCTGGTCTATTCCCCGGGGTTGCGATGCGCCCAGTCCAGGACCCGTCATTCTCCTGTTCATTAAGTGGGCGGGCCCTGGCCTTAGAGCATCGGCGTCATGCTCCCCACATCCCGTCTGCGGCGTCATCACCGCCGCATGCGGGACTGTTGGTGGTTTTCCATCGCCGGGCTCAGGCACTAACATGCCTCATGCAAAGTCCCGCTTCCATCCTCTAATTTCTATGACCTCTGTATATGTTTTTGCTATGCTTATAAGTTGATGTACATTCTCTATATTAAGATGTGCAGTACACTTCTGTGTTCTACCTTTGTGGACATTTTTTTTGTGTTTTAAATCTACGATTCGTTCCTGTACTCAAACGTTTTGTAATCTTTTCATTGAAAAAATGTAATAAAAATGCAATTTAAAAAAAAAACATCTGTTGTCAGAAATTTCGACAGCAAATGTCCGATGGAGCCTACACATGGACGGAACTTCCGACAACAAGTTCACATCGAACATTTGTTGTCTGAAATTCTGATTGTGTGTACGCAGCATTAGTCTTGTGCCACAGACGCTCAAGAGCGCGACTACGTTTTTTGAGAATTTTAGTGTCATCTGTTTGCCAGGGTTGTAGGGGTCTAGGCCTGATTCTGCGTGTAGTGAGGGGAGCGAGCTTGTCCAGGGTGGAGGACAGAGATTTATTGTAGATGGAAGTGGATTGGTGGGGCAGGACAGGGGAGAGATTTTATCATAGAGGTAGTCAGTAGCAGATAAGAACAGAGAAGAGTTGAAGTTGCAAAAGTTTCTACAGGTGATGGTTAGGCGATTGGAGGGAAAGGTGGTGGAAGACAGGGGGAGAGAGAAACTAATAAGGTGGTGGTCGGAGAGAGGAAAAGGAGTGTTTGAGAAGTTGCATGGAGTGTATAGGTAGGAGAATACAAGGTCAAATGTGTTGCCATCAGAGTGAGTAGAAGCCTGTACCCATTGCTTCAGGTCAAATGAAGAGGTTAGACAAAGAAGTTTAGAAGTAGAAGGAGTGTTTGTATTAGCAGGGATGTTGAAATCACGATAAGAATTGTGGGAATTTCTGAAGAGAGAAAGTAGGGTAGCCAGGCAGAAAACTCATCAAGGAAAGTTGATAATGGTCCAGGGGGCCAGTAGATCACAGCAATTCTTAGAGAATTGGGGAGGAGAGACATATACAGTGAGCTTCAAATGATGAGAGGGAAAGAGAGGGAGGAGAGTGAATAACCCGGAAGGTGCTCTGGGGGGATAGGAGGAATCCCACTCCACCTCCCTTGCATCCATTAGGCCTAGGGGAGTGAGTCCAGTGAAGGCCACCCTGGGAGAGGGAAGCAGGAGAAGGGGTGTCAGATTCATGGAGCCAGGTTTCGGTGACAGCAAGTAGGTTAAAGGAATTAGTGACAAAGAGGTTATGAACAGCGGTGAGTTTGTTGCAGACAGAGCGGGCGTTCCAGAGGGCACAGGAGAGAGGGAGGCTGGGGTTGGGAAGAAGAGGAATGGAGACTAATTTGCATAGATTGCGACTACTGCCAGAGGGTGTAGGGTGATGGTGATAGGTGTGTTGGGTACAGTTAAATAAGGGAGGCCCAGGGTTTGGGGAAATATCTCCAGTGGTTAGAAGCAGAAAAGTAAGGGAGGTAATATGAAAATACGATTTGTATGAGGGGACATGCTTCAGTATCCTGGGGGGTTTGTTAACAAGTGGGCTTAGAGTTAGAAAGAGGTGATGAGTGCAGTAATAGGGGGAGGGGAGAAGTGAGGGTGATATGTACAAATTGTGGGGTGGAAAAGAGGGGTGAAGAAAATAGATTTTGAGGAGAGAGGCTGCAATTGTGAAAAAGATGAGAGGTAAAGAGTGCATGTTTCAGAGAGGAAGGTATGATAATTTGGAAATGAGGTCACCTGCAGTCTGCTGTGGTTTGCTTTGTGCAAATCGCTGCAGTGCGGAAGTGCCACTTATTTAAAAAGCCCCACTTCTTTGGAAGAACCCCTGCATGTGCAGCCCCCTACATGTGTTCCCCCGTAAAGAGTATATACTGTATAATACAATGCAGCATATATAGTGCCGTCATTGCAGTATATAAAATAGAGTGGAGAATATATAGTGCAGTCAGTGTAATATATATAATACAGTGCATGGTATATAGTGCAAGTATATATATGCGCGTTTTTCCAAAAATATTTTGTTACTGCTACGCAAATACCCTTTGACATAAAAAATTGCAACACCCACCAATGTATTCTCTAGGGCCTCTGCTAAATATATATATATATATATATATATATATATATATATATATATATATATATACATACACACAGTTGTGCTCATAATTTTGCATACCCTGGCAGAATTTATGTTATCTTGGCCATTTTTCAGAGACTATGGGGTTATTTACGAAAGGCACTTGGTAGTGCAGTCGCTCTAAATCTAAGGGGTAGATATGAAATGAGGGGAAGCTCTGCTGATTTTATCTTTCAATCATGTGCAAGCTAAAATGCTGTTTTTTATTTTCCTTGCATTTCCCCCTTGGATCTACTGCGACTTTACCTCCAAGTGCACTTGCAGGGCAAAGTGGATTTTCCTTTAGTAAATAACCCCCTATGAATGATAACATAAAAACATTTCTTTCACTCATGGTTAGTGTTTGGTTGAAGCCATTTATTATCAATCAACAGTGTTTACTCTTTTTAAATCATAATCGCAACAAACTACCCAAATGACCCTGATCAAAAGTTTACATACCCTGGTCACAAGTTGACACAAGGGGGGTTATTTACGTAAGGCAAATCGACTTTGCACTGCAAGTGCACTTGGAAGTGCAGTCGCTCTAAATCTAAGGGGCAGATCTGAAATGTGTTGAAGCTCTGCTGATTTTATCATCCAATCATGTGCAAGCTAAAATGCTGTTTTTTATTCTCCTTGCGTGTCCCCCTCAGATCTACAGTGACTATACTTCCAAGTGCACTTTCAGTGCACTTTCAGGTCTACTTGCAGTGCAAAGTGGACTTTCCTTTAGTAAATAACCCCCAAGGTGTTTGATTGGCTATTAAAAGTAACCATCCTCACCTGTGACCTGTTTGCAATTAGTAATTAGTAATTTGTGTGTTTGTGTAGAAGGTCAATGAGTTTCTGGACTCCTGACAGACCCTTGCATCTTTCATCCAGTGCTGCACTGATGTTTCTGGATTCTGAGTCATGGGGAAAGCAAAAGAATTGTCAAGGAATCAGTGTATAAAACAGGAAAGGGATTTAAAAAAAGATATCCAAGGTATTGAAAATGCCAATCAGCAGTTTTCAAACTCTAATCAAGAAGTGGAAAATGAGGGTTCTGTTGAAACCAAAGCACGGTCAGGTAGACCAACTAAAATTTCAGCCACAGCTGCCAGGAAAATTGTTCGGGATGCAAAGAAAACCCCACAAATAACTTCAGGTGAAATACAGGACTCTCTGATAACATGTGGTGTGGCTGTTTCAAGATGCACAATAAGGAGGCACTTGAAGAAAGATGGGCTGCATAGTCGAGTCGCCAGAAGAAAGCCATTACAGGGGGTCCCCGGGTTACAAACAAGTTACTGACTGTAGGTTTGTTCTTAAGTTGAATCTGTTTGTAAGTCGGAACAGGTACATTTTTTAAGTGTAGCTCCAGCCAAAAAAATATTTTTAAGCTTTTTGGATAGCATAGGGAAGGGTTATCACCCCTATAACATTTGTTTTGCTGTCTGTGCCTCTGTTCCGAAGATTTCACCTCATTTTCTGTCCCAGTGACAATTGGATTTTGAAAATTTTGGGTTGTTGTGGAAACAAGCCTTAGTGATAAAGCATCAGTGGAGGAACCTTTTCCCCATAATAGCTCTTACAGGAGTGAATTTCCCTTCCTAGGGGTAGATTTTCTCTCACTTCCTGTTGTCTCCCTCCATTTGTAAGTAGGAGTCATTTGTAAGTCGGATGTTTGTAACTAGTGGAACCCCTGTACTATGCAAATGCCATAATAACAATACGCCAAACAGTATAGAGACAAGTCTCAAACCTTCTGGCACAAAGTCATTTGGAGTGATGAGACCAAAATTTTGCTTTTTGGCCACAACCATAAACACTACATATGGAGAAGAGTCAACAAGGCCTATTATGAAAGGTACACGATTCCTACTGTGAAACACGGAGGTGGATCGCTGATGTTTTGGGGATGTGTGAGCTACAAAGGCACAGGAAATTTGGTCAAAATTAATGGCAAGATGAATGCAGTATGTTATCAAAAAATACTGGAGGAACATTTGCATTCATCAGCCAGGAAGCTGCACATGAGACGTACTTGGACCTTCAGTTCTGGTATGAAATTTAAAGGGAACCCCGCGCCAAAAAAAAAAAAAATAAAACAAGGCGTGGGGTCCCCCCAAAAATCCATACCAGACCCTTATCTGAGCACGCAACCTGGCAGGCCACAGGAAAAGAGTGGGGGATGAGAGAGAGCCCCCCTCCTGAACCGTACCAGGCCACACATGCCCTCAACATTGGGAGGGTGCTTTGGGGTAGCCCCCCAAAACACCTTATTGATGAGAACAAGGGCCTCATCCCCACAACCCTGGCCAGTGGTTGTGGGGGTCTGCGGGCGGGGGGCTTATCGGAATCTGGAAGCCCCCTTTAATAAGGGGACCCCCAGATCCCGGCCCTCCCCCCTGTGTGAAATGGTAAGGGGTACCTACCATTTCACAAAAAAAGTGTCAAAAATGTTAAAAATGACAAGAGACAGTTTTTGACAATTCCTTTATTTAAATGCTTCTTCTTTCTTCTTTCTTCTATCTTCCTTCTGTTTCTTCCTCCATCTTCTTTTTCTTCTGGTACTTCTGGTTCTTCCTCCGGTGTTCTCGTCTGGTATCTCCTCCGCAGCGTCGGCGTCTTCTTCCCTTCTTCTCCTCTGGCCGCTCCGCATCCATGATGGCATGGAGGGAGGCTCCCACTCTTCTCTTCATCCTCTTCTCTTCATCTTCTTCTCTTCATCTTCTTCTCTTCATCTTCTTTTTGGGCCACTCCGCATCCATGATGGCATGGAGGGAGGCTCCCGCTGTGTGACGCTTCTCCTCTTCTGATGGTTCTTAAATAACGGGGGGGCCACCTGGTGACTCCGCCCCCCTCTGACGCATGGTGACTTGACGGGACTTCCCTGTGGCATTCCCCGTGACGCCACAGGGAAGTCCCGTCAAGCCACCGTGCCTCAGAGGGGGCGTCACACAGCGGGAGCCTCCCTCCATGCCATCATGGATGCGGAGCGGCCCGAAAAGAAGATGAAGAGAAGAAGATGAAGAGAAGAAGATGAAGAAAAGAAGATGAACAGAAGAGCGGGAGCCTCCCTCCATGCCATCATGGATGCGGAGCAGCCCGAGGAGAAGAAGGGAAGAAGACGCCGATGCCGCGGAGGAGATGCCAGACAAGAACACTGGAGGAAGAACCAGAAGAAGAAGATGGAGGAAGAAACCGAAGGAAGATAGAGGAAAGAAGAAAGAAGAAGCATTTAAATAAAGGAATTGTCAAAAACTGTCTCTTGTCATTTTTAACATTTTTGACAGTTTTTTAGTGAAATGGTAGGGGTAATCCCTTACCATTTCACACAGGGGGGAGGGCCGGGATCTGGGGGTCCCCTTGTTAAAGGGGGCTTCCAGATTCCGATAAGTCCCCCGCCCGCAGACCCCCACAACCACCGGCCAGGGTTGTGGGGATGAGGCCCTTGTTCTCATCAACATGGGGAGAAGGTATTTTGGGGGGCTACCCCAAAGCACCCTCCCAATGTTGAGGGCATGTGTTCTGGTAGGGTTAAGGAAGGGGGGCGCTCTCTCATCCCCCCCTCTTTTCCTGCGGCCTGCTAGGTTGCGTGCTCAGATAAGGGTCTGGTATGGATTTTTGGGGGGACCCCATGCCATTTTTTTATTTTGGCGCGGGGTTCCCCTTAAAATCCATACCAGACCTCAAGGGTCTGGTATAGATTTTGAGGGGGACCCCACGCCATTTTTTAAAAAAATTTTGGCCGAGGGGCCTGGTATGGAATTTAGTGGGTCCCCACGTCATTTTTTTTTTAATTGTGGTTTGGGGTTCCCCTGTGGGGAATTCCCATGCCGTTTTTATCAATGAACTTCTATGTGTATTGTCGGACCGGCAATGCATTAATAGCCGTGAGTAGTTTTAAATGACTTTTTTTCCTTTGAAATGTCATTTTGCTATCAGACTGTTCTAAACACGGGAAACATGCGCCCCTTTACAGGCATACTATAGACACCCCCCAGGTACGAAATTTAAAGGGATATTACACTTTTATTGTTTCAGTTTAAGCATTATTAAAATCACTGCTCCCGAAAAAACGGACGTTTTTAGAACTTTTTTTTGCATTGATCCATGTCCCCTGGGGCAGAACCCAGGTCCCCAAACACTTTTTATGACAATAACTTGCATATAAGCCTTTAAAATTAGCACTTTTGATTATTCATGTTTGTGTCCCATAGACTTTAACGGTGTTCGCGTGTTCGAACAAATTTTTTGCCTGTTCGCAAGTTCTGGTGCGAACCGAACAGGGGGGTGTTCGGCTCATCCCTACTTGTCGCATGCACTGCCCACGTGAACGTCGCTCATGCACGCCCCTAGGGCACGCACAGAGCGGCGATCGGGGATGAGGCTTGTCACCCTGACGCAGCTCAACCCTCATCGCAGTAAAGAACCAATGAAATTGGCTCTTTACCATGTGACTGGCTGTGTCCAATCACAGCCAGTCACAGAATGTCAACAAACCGCGGTAACGAGATGTTACAGGGTTCTCCTCCTCAAACACAGATCGTGTGTGAGAAGGAGATTGCGTTACTGTTCACAGTGCACACCAACCACACTGATTCCCCCTAATAAAGAGGACCTGTCACCAGCCATCAAAGTACCTGTCATCACCCATCAAAGTACCTGTCATCACTCACCAAAGTACTTGGCACTACCCATCAAAGTACCTGTCATAGTCCATCTGAGTACCCGAGTACCTGTCACAGCCCATCTGAGTACCAGTCACAGTTCATCTGAGTACCTGTCACAGCCCATCTGAGTACCTGAGTACCTGTCACAGCCCATCTGAGTACCCGAGTACCTGAGTACCTGTCACAGAAAATCTGAGTACCCGAGTACCTGAGTACCTGTCACAGCCCATCTGAGTACCCGAGTACCTGAGTACCTGTCACAGTATATCTAAGTACCTGAGTACCTGTCACAGCCCATCTGAGTACCTGTCACAGTATATCTGAGTACCCAAGTACCTGAGTACCTGTCTCAGTCCATCTGAGTACCTGAGTACCTGTCACAGCCCATCTGAGTACCCGAGTACCTAAGCACCTGTCACAGCCCATCTGAGTACCCTAAAACCTGAATACCAGTCACAGTATATCTGAGTACCTGAGTACCTGTCACAGTTCATCTGAGTACCCGAGTACCTGTCACAGCCCATATGAGTACCTGAGTACCTGTCATAGTTCATCTGAGTATCTGAGTACATGTCACAGTTCACCAGAGTACCCGAGTACCTGTCACAGTCCATCTGAGTACCTGAGTACCTGTCACAGTCCATCTAAGTATCCGAGTACCTGTCACAACCCATCTGAGTACCTGTCACTGCCCATCTAAGTACTTGTCACCACCATCAGAGTACCCAAGTACCAGTCACTAGCCCATCAGAGTACCCGAGTACCTGTCACCAGGCCATCAGAGTACCCGAGTACCTGTCCCCAGGCCATCAGAGTACGTGAGTACCTGTTACCAGCCCATCAGAGTACCCGAGTACCAGTCACCAGCCCATCAGAGTAACCGAGTACCTGTCTCCAGCCCATCAGAGTACCCGAGTACCTATCTGCAGCCCATGCCTCATAGAATATATGTTGGGGTGTTTGCTTTCCAAAATGGGGTTATTTTGTGGGTAATTCCACTGTCCTGGTGCTCAAGGACCTTCAAAAGTGTGATGGGTAGGAATGAAATTGGATAATTTATGTGTGATTTATGCTCCTAGAACACCTGAAGGTACTACTTTAATGTTGGACCTCTGTATATGGTCAGGCTGTGTAAAAGTCTCACACATGTGGTAATGCCATACTCAGGAGGTGTAGCAGAATGTGTTTTGGGGTGTAATTTTTGCTATATACATGCTATGTGTTAGAAATATCTTATACATTGACAACATTGTGTAAAAAAAAAAAAGATTTTCATTTTCTTTCCACATTTTCTGGAGACTTGTGTAAATTTATTTATTTATTTATTTCAGGTACTTATATAGCGCTGTCAATTTATGCAGCGCTTTACATATACATTGTACATTCACATCAGTCCCTACCCTTAAGGAGCTTACAATCTAAGGTCCCTAACTCACATTCATACATACTAGGGACAATTTAGACAGGATCCAATTGACCTACCAGCATGTCTTTGGAGTGTGGGAGGAAACCGGAGTACCCGGAGGAAACCCACGCAGGCACAGGGAGAACATGCAAACTCCAGGCAGGTAGTGTCATGGTTGGGATTCGAACCAGCAACCCTTCTTACTGCTAGGCGAAAGTGCTATCCACTGCACCACTGTGCCGCCCTAATTAACTGTTCAAAAGACTCATAACACCTCATAGAATATGTATTTGAGTGTTTGTTTTCCAAAATGGGGTCATTTTGTGGGTAATTCCCCTGTCCTGGTGCTCCAGGGCTTTCAAAAGTGTAATAAGTCCTTAGGAAATTAGAGGTGTAATTTATGCTCCAAAAATGCCTGATGGTGCTTCCTGCATGTTGGGCCTCTGTATGTGGCCAGCCAGGCTGCATAAAAGTCTCACACATGTGGTATTGCCATACTCAGGAGGAGTAGCAGAATGTATTTTGGGGTGTCATTTTTGCAATATACATTCCTTGAGTTAGAAATATCTTATAAACTGACCACTTTGTGTAAAAAAAATATGTTTTCATCCTCTTTCCACGTTTTCCGAAGACTTGTGGAAAAAAATGAACTGTTCAAAAGACTCATTATGCCTCATAGAATAGACGTTGGGGTGTTTGCTTTCCAAAATGGGGTAATTTTGTGGGTAATTCCACTGTCCTGGTGCTCCAGGGCCTTCACAAATATAATAGGTCATAGGAAATTAGAGGTGTAATTTATGCTACTAGAACCCCTGATGGTGCTCCCTGCATGTTGGATCTCTCTGTGTGGCCAGGCTGTGTAAAAGTCACACACATGAGGTATCGCCATACTCAGGAGGAGTAGCAGAATGTATTTTAGGGTGTAATTGGAAGTATGCATATGCTGTGTGTGAGAAATAACTTGTTTTTATGACAATTTTGTAAAAAAAAATCTTAATTTTCCCAGGAATTGTGGGAAAAAATTACAACTTCAAAAAACTCACCATGCCTCTTACTAAATATCTTTGATTGTCTATTTTTCAAAAAGGGGTCATTTGGGGGGGATTTGTACTTTCTTGACATTTCAGGGCCTCAAGAAATGAAATAGGCCATCAGTGCATCAGGTGTGATCAGGTGTGATCAATTTTCAATGATTTGCACCATAGCTTGTAGACTCTATAACTTTCACAGAGACTAAATAATATCCACTAATTTGGGTTATTTTTTTACAAAGGAGATGTAGCAGTATAATTTTTGTGAACAATTTGTGAACAAAAATGACTTATTTGCAAAATGTTATCATAGAAACTAAAAAAAAGTGTTTTTTTTTCAAAATTTTCACTATTTTTTCACTTATGTCGCAAAAACTAAAAAACCCAGTGGTGAATAAATACCACCAAAAGAAAGATCTATTTGTATGAAAAAAATGATACAAATTTTGTTTGGGTACAGTGTTGTATGACTGAGTAACTGGCATTCAAAGTGTGAGAATGCTGAAAGCTAAAAATTGGTCTGGGAAGGGTGTATAAATGTCCTGTATTGAAGTGGTTAATAACTGGGGTATGTAAACGTTTGATCAGGGTCATTTGGGTAGTTTCTGTTGTGATTATGATTTAAAAAGAGTAAACAGTTGCTTGATAATAAATGGCTTCAGCCAAACACTAACCATGAGTGAAAGAAAAGTTTTTGTGTCATCATTCATATTCTCTGAAAAATGGCCAAGAAATCATAAATTCTGCCAAGGTATGTAAACTTATACTATCTATCTATCTATCTATCTATCTATCTATCTATCTATCTATCTATCTATAATTTTTGGGGGTCCTAAGTATTCTTTTCTAGAAAAAAATACAGATTTTTAAATGTAAACAAAGTGCCAGAAAAGACCTGGAGCTGGACTGGTTGGAATCAGCCCAGACAGTGAAAAAGTCTCACACATATTAGACATGTGAACTGTCAATAAATTTGTTTCATTTTGTTCCATTTCGTATTAGAATTAGTTCATATTTCTTAATTCGTGTCCGAAATTCAATTTGGATTCGTATGAAATACGAATTTTCGTTAGGTTCGTTAACTTTTTGTAGCAATTACGAACGTTCATTATGATGAATTTTAGAAAAGCAAAAAATACCAAATTCGAAAGCTGCAAAACACCCTTTAAAAGTCTATGGGAGAAATCAAAAGTGGTAATTTTAAAGGTTAATATGCAAGCTATTGTCCTAAAAAGTGTTTGGGGACCTGTGTCCTGCCCCAGGGGACATGTATCAATGCAAAAAAAGTTTTAAAAAAGGCCATTTTTTCGGGAGCAGTGATTGTAATAATACTTGAAGTGAAACAATAAAAGTGAAATATTCCTTTAAATTTCATACCTGGGGGTTGTCTATAGTATGCATGTAAAGTGGTGCTTTTTTCCAATGTTTAGAACAGTCCCACAGCAAAATGACATTTCTAAAGGAAAAAAAGTCATTTAAAAGTACTAGCGGTAGCGCCAGCAGCTATAATACATTGTCGGGTCTCTGCAATACACATAAAAGTCATTAAAAAAAAGGCCTGGGGTTCCCCCACAGTGCATTACCAGGCCCTTTGGGTCTGGTATGAATATTAAGGGGAACCCTGAACCAAAATAAAAAAAAAATGTGTGGGGTTCCCCCCAAATTCCATACCAGGCCCTTCAGGTCTAGTATGGATATTAGGGGAACCCCACACCAAAATTTAAAAAAAAAAGGTGTGAGGGTCAACCTCAAAATCCATAACAGACCCTTTTCAGAGCACGCAACCTGGCAGGCCACAGGAAAAGAGGGTGGAATGGGAGAGTGCCCCCCTGAACCATACCAGGCCACATGCCCTCAACACGGGAAGGAAGTCCCCATGTTGATGGGGACAAGGGCCTCATCCCCACAACCCTTGCCCGGTGGTTGTGGGGGTCTGCGGACGGGGGGCTTATCGGAATCTGGAAGCCCACTTTAACAAGGGGACTCCCAGATCCCACCCCCCCGTGTGAAATGGTAATGAGGTACAAATGTACCCCTACCATTTCACAAAAAAGTGTCAAAAGTGTTAAAAAAGACAAGAGACGGTTTTTGACAATTCCTTTATTAATGTTTTCTTCTTTCTCCGCTTCTTCTTCCATCCTCTTCTGGTCTTCATTCGGCTTTCTTCCTCCATCTTGTTCTTCCCCCACTTCTTCCTCTTCTTCTTACTCCGATCCTCTGCTTCTTCCTTCGGTCTTCTCATCCGGCATCTTCCTCCATGGCTTCTTCCCCGCTTCGTTCTCTGGAGAGTCCGGATGATCCGCCTCAATGGGAAGCTCGCACTGTGTGACACTTCTGTTCTTCTGACGGTTCTTATATAACTGAGGGCGGGGCCACCTGGTGACCCCGCCCCCTCTGATGCACGGAGACTTCCCTATGGCTTTCCCCGTGGTCAGAGAGGAAAGCCATAGGGAAGTCCCCATGCCTCAAAGGGGGCGGGGTCACCGGGTGGCCCTGCCCTCAGTTATATAAGAACTGTCAGAAGAACAGAAGCGTCACACTGCGGGAACCTCCCATGGATGCGGATAGTCTGAAGAACGAAGCGGGGAAGAAGAAGCCGGAGGAAGATGCGGACGAGAAGACTGAAGAAAGAAGCAGAGGATCAGAGGAAGAAGCGGAAGAAGCAGGGGAAGAACAAGATGGAGGAAGAAAAACGAATGAAGACCAGAAGCAGATGGAAGAAGAAGCGGGGAAAGAAGAAGACATTAATAAAAGAGTTGTCAAAAACCGTCTCTTGTCTTTTTTAACATTTTTGACACTTTTTTTGTGAAATGGTAGAGGTACATTTGTACCCCATTACCATTTCACACGGGGGGCAGGATCTGGGGGTCCCCTTGTTAAAGGGGGCTTCCGGATTCTGATAAGCCCCCCTCCCGCAGACCCCCACAACCACCGGGCAAGGGTTGTGGGGATGAGGCCCTTGTCCCCATCAACATGGGGACATCCTCCCCATGTTGAGGGCATGTGGCCTGGTACGGTTCAGGAAGGGGTCCCCCCTCTTTTCCCGTGGCCTGCCAGGTTGTGTGTTTAAATAAGGGTCTAGTATGGATTTTTAGGGGGATCCCACACCATTTTTAAAATTTTGGCACAAGGTTTCCCTTAAAAGGGCCTGGTATGGAATTTGGGGGGACTCCACTCATTTTTTTTTTTAATTTTGGTTCAGAGTTCCGCTTAATATTTATACCAGACCCAAAGGGCCTGGTAATGCACTGTAGGTCAATGAGTCAATGAGTCAATGACTTTTATGAGTATTGCAGAGACCTGACAATTCATTATAGCTGCCGTCGCTACCGCTAGTACTTTTAAATTATTATTTTTTTTCCTTCAGAAATGTAATTTTGCTCTCGGACTGTTGTAAACATGGGAAACATGTGCCACTTTACAGGCATACTATAGACACCCTCCAGGTATGAAATTTAAAGGAATATTTCACTTTTATTGTTTCACTTTAAGCATTATTAAAATCACTGCTCCCAAAAAACGGACAGTTTTAAAACTTTTTTTTGCATTGATACATGTCCCCTGGGGCAGGACCCAGGTCCCCAAACACTTTTTATGAGAATAACTTGCATATTAACTGTTAAAATTAACACTTTTGATTCCTTTTAAAGGGTGTTCCATGGGTTTCCGTTGTAACGGAATTTGGATCCAAAATACGTCAACGAAATTTCATATTTCGTACAAAATTCGGAAGCATAGCAATTTGTATTTTGGATGCTTCCGAATGTACGAATTTTCGATTCGTACGAAAAAAGAAAACTTAAGCGCTGATGTGGATTCTCTATAAAATAACAAAACACCAAAAAGAAATGTGTAAGCTGCAACCAACCAATTAGTGCTGTGACACCTGTTGCTATAAATCAATATAAAATATGTTGGTGCGCTTATCAAACTATCCCCATCTGTTGGAGTGGTGCTTATATATAAAATCCTAAACCATAAAAATACCCTGATATCATAATCAGTAAATTGATTAGGTGCAAATAAATAATCAATCAATAAAGTGAATAAATGCAAAAAAGCATCAAAAATCATATACCCTGATATCACAATCAGTAAAGGAAATAGGTGCAAATAAATATATCAATCAATAAAGTGAATAAATGCAAATAGATGCATCAAAAAACATATAAGGGAACACACATCCCTAAAAAAAAAACAAAAAAACAATAAATAGTGTCTGTTTGTGTTAATCCAGCTGAGGTCTAAATGTCCAATCAATTGCCTTTGATGAACTTGCTTGTATTTAAATTCTCACAAATCACAGTTGCATGATGAATTACAATTGCAAGGTGATGATTCACATGAAGATAAAAGGAAAACCATCATTGCGCAGTGTTTTTAAATGCTACAAGACTGGGCAAACAATGTAATCCACTCACATATTTGCAGTAGCTGAATCCCTTTTGCTATAATGGTCAGACAGCTTCACAGCTCATACAGCTATCGCTGTGTTTGCCGAACACTATGTGTCAGACTTACACGTACCTGACTGATGAACCCGGTATAGCAGGGGAGGCCTCCCGTATGTATCTGGTTCCTGGCCCCTGGTAGTGTAAACAGAAGACACAGGAGCGCAGAGTGGTAAGAGAGCCTGGCAGGTGACTTGCGGAGGTAAGGCCCAGGATCCTGATGCGTATGGTCTGGAAGTCCTAGAAAGTAAGGGACTAGGCAGCTGGTGCAGAGCAGGAGCAAAGTGGGCTGGTCCGGTCACAGGCAGAGTTGGCAACAAATGGTAAGCGAGGTACAGAGGAGCAGGCAGGCTCAAAGTCCAGGTCACAGGCAGGGTTGGCAGCAGGCGGGCAGCGTGGTACAAAGGAGTAGGCAGAGTCATAGTCAAGGAAAGCCGTGGTCAGGTGCAGGCGGATAACAAGAGAAGTCTAAAGGCAGGCCGGGGTCACTTAGGCGATCAAACAGGCAAACAGGAAGCAAACAGGAAGCAAACAGGAAGTCAGGAACTGGGAGCTGCAGATCGGACAGCACCGAGCAGAAGATTCCAGCAGACTAAATAGGGCAGCTGGCACCAAGCGCCGTGCGTGCCCGCACAGTGGCGTGGACCGGCGCGAACCGGCGCACACTGGAGCACCCACTAGCCAATCTATTCAAGGAACTCCTCTGACACTATGCGAAGACGTCACTGACTCCTTCTCCCCACATGTATCATCACATGTCATGTCACTTTCTCAAGGGTAGTCATGTGACCGGCCAAGCTTCCTATTTAAAGTGGAGCTCCACCCACTTTTACAACTCTTCAGCATCCCTCTCTAAACTGTGCACTGTAAACATATTGGATATTTTTAAATTTTTTTTCTCAGCACCTACTGTATATCTGCTGTATTCATTTTTCACTTCCTCCTCCCTGGCCGCGGCCCATCGCATCATTTCCTGTGTGCAATGCCTTCTGGGAAGGGGCGGCAACTTCCTCTGAAACTGCTGTTGCTATGGAAACCTGACCTGAAACCTATTACACTGCTTGTGCTGCACTGAGCATGTGCGAGATCTGCAAGGATGAGATCCAGGAAGAAATACAGTCTGGCTTCAGATGCCCACACTTAAGATGGCCACGGCCTGCTGTAAGTTTATAAAATAATAAACTACTGCTATAAACTAACAAAACAGATCTTAGTTTACAGACTAACTTTACTAGAATACATTAAGCTTGTGTATTATAGGGGTATTTTTATTTAAAAAGTATAATTTCATCCGGAACACCACTTTAAGCTATGGACAGCATATTAGTTGCCATAGTTGCCATAGTGATATCGGTAAATAAGCAAGTCATCATTCCATTTAGTCTGCATTACAGCAATACTTATTTTTAGTAATAGATTACACAATAGAACTTTTAATAATGCAACTTTTAAAAGACACAAGTTAAAATCAAATTTGGAACTAGAAAATGCATTTCCTGGGGAAAATGCGTGGGAATGCTGAATAGCTGAATTGCTAAAACGGCCACCATCAAAACTGCCCCATCATACTGCCATCAAAACTGCCCCATCAGAATTGCCCCATCAAAATTGTCCCCATAGAAACTGCCCCATCATATTGACACCATCAAAACTGCCCCATCAGAATTGCCCCATCAAAACTGCCCCATCATATTGCCACCATCAAAACTGCCCCATCATATTGCCATCAAAACTGCCCCATCAGAATTGCCCCATCAAAACTGCCCCATCATATTGCCACCATCAAAACTGCCCCATCAGAATTGCCCCATCAAAATTGCCCCATCAAAACTGCCCCCATCAAAACTGCCCCATCATATTGCAACCATCAAAACTGCCCCATCAGAATTGCCCCATCAAAACTGCCCCGTCATATTGCCACCATCAAAACTGCCCCATCATAATTGCCCCATCATATTGCCACCATCAAAACTGCCCCATCATAATTGCCCCATCAAAACTGCCCCATCATATTCCTCTATTATAAATCAGTACATGGTGTGTCTGTCCCCTCCCCCAGGCTCTGTAATCAGAGCTGAGATGTTCCAGCCACCTCCCCATGTGTATAACAGAAGCTTTGGTAACCATGGCAACAAAAGCAACACAGTACACCCTGATTAATGGCTAAAATTTCCTGAAATGACCTCTAAACAAAAAGCTTTTTCACAAAAACTGTAAAAGATATCAAACTGAAAAGATATAGCCAGATAGCTGAATATTTTGTGAACATTTTAAAGTTTGTTTGGCGTCTGTAGGTGAAAGTATGAAGGAGCTGAAACTTTTGGGAGCGGAAGAAGATTTTAAGGATCTGAAGCATGCTCCCATTGACTTCAATGTTAAAAAAAGTGATAAAAAGCTTAATATTTTAAAAAGTATAAATAGTAGAAAAAAAGTTGAAAAAGTCCCATCATCAGCTGAAAGAGACGAACATTTTAATAGTTGAATGGTTTTAATAGCTAAAAGTATGCAGAAGTTACGCAGAGCCAAAAAACGTACGGAATAATAAAGAAATAAAGAAATAAAAATAAATAAAATCGAATAACAATATTGGGACTGCTAAAGCATTCCCACTAATTACGAAACATTATTCACTAAAATAACATTATTCACTAAAAGGATCTATTGAACACAAACTTCAGGCTCCCCCCGTGGTCAAACTTGCTATTTATATCCAAAGTAAATAATAGATGACAATAATCCATAGTGCTATGCCCTCCAGTGGTGAGTATTAAGTATAACATCACGAGTGAGAAGCATGCGTAGATAAGTATAATTCAACCACAAATGAATTTAAAATGATTAAAATACACACATCACAGCTTCCATATTATGGTTATAGAATCTTTATAATATAGGACCCTTAATACCATTCCCTCCTGTAATGAGCCATGGGAAAAAACACTTAAAATAAATATATTTAAAAACCAAAAGAGATAAATTTTAAAAACTAAAAATCTGAAATAAAACAATTCAAGTCAAAATCAATATTCAAGCCCCTCGGCGATAAAGTGCACATTTCAAAGATCCATCTGGATTCACTTTTACTTAATTCTCTGATCTTATTACTACCCCTCCAGTGGGGTTTGTACTTATCAATAGCCCAGAATTTTATAAGAGCAGGATCTTTATTATGATGTAGTGCAAAATGGCGGGATACACTGTGTTTGGGGTAGCCACTTCTAATATTTTGTATATGTTCCCGTATGCGTTTCCATAAGGGACGTTTAATTCATCCTATATACTGCAGTAAACATGTACACTGCAACACATACACCACCCCTTCCATCCTGCAAGAAATAAAATCCTTGATTACATACTCATTGTTGGTACTTGTGGAAATAAAATTTGTGCATTTTTGGCCATTAAGGTTTGTATTCCTGCATGCGTAACACCTTCTGCAGGGATAAAAATCTTTTCCCTGAAAAAAAGTTAGGTCATTAGACCTCTTAGGTGGATCTGGGACATTTTTTGCAACTAAGTCCCTCAGAGTTGGAGCCCCCCAGTAAGTAAACAGTGGTTTCTCTGGTAAAATCGAATGTAATTGTCTGTCAGCTAAAAAGAGTGACCTATGCCTTTTGATAATCTGTTCAATTTGTTTATGTTGTGTATTAAAATTCATAATTAAGGGAATTTCTTGATATTGGTTAGACTCCTTTACTTTATCCTGTATAAGTTTCTCCCGTGGAATATCATATACTTCCTGTATTTTATCTTCTATAAAGTCTTTTGTTTTTTTTATATCCTTTACTTGTAAATTTATTTCCTATAATTTTTGCTTGTTCCAAATAATCATCTTGGCTGGAACAGTTCCTTCCATCAGCTGGCCTTTAGGTATGTTAATAAGCCAGGGTTCATGGTGGCAACTGTCTACTGGTATATAACTGTTCCTTTCCACAGGTTTGAAGAAAGTTTTGTAGCTAGTATTCCCTGTTCTTGACATATTTCCAGATCAAGGAAGTGAACCTTTTCATTACTAATTTCATAAGTAAGTTTAATACTTTTCAGATTATTATTTAATTTTTCACAAAATTGTACCAAACTATTTTCATCCCCCTTCCATATGACTATACAGTCATCTATAAACCTTCTGTAAAGGATCAAATCTTCAGGAAGGTCAGCGTATATGGCCTGTTCCTCCCACTTCGCCATTAATATATTTGCAACACTTGGTGCATACTTAGCACCCATCCCAATGCCATTCAATTGCTTGTAATATTCATTATTATTCCAAAAATAATTGTGTTGCAAGCCAAAAGCCAAACACCTCAGAATAAATCTCTTTTGTTTTGAGATCAAATTAGTAAACTTATCTAGAGCCCATTTAGTAGATTGAATGGCTTCATCATGATCTATTATCATATACAGCGAGGATACATCTGCTGTGGCTATTAAATACTTATGTTGGGGTACCAAATCCATTTCATTTAGTATCTGAATAAGGTGCTTTGTATCTCTCAAGTACGCACATGTTTGTGGCACTAAAGGCTGTATAAATGTATCTACATATTCCCAGTCTAGAGTTTATAGATTTTATTCCATTAATTATAGGCCTTCCTGGAGGATTTAGTGGATTCTTGTGGATCTTTGGTACTGTATGTATAATGGGCACCCTGCACACCTCAGGTACCAAATATTTCTCTTCCTTCTTTGTTAGAATATTCTTCATACTTCCTTTTAATATAAGTTCACGTAACTCTTCTTTATATTGCCTTGTTGGATTACCCTTCAATTTTATGTAGGTACTAGTATCACTTAATTGGTCTATTAACTCCTTATTATAATAATCTTTTGACAAAACAACAATTGCTCCCCCTTTATCAGCGGGTCTAATCACGACTTTTTGTTTTGCTCCAATTCCCTAATTCCTCTTTTGATAGCTTGAGGCTCATGTATTTTTTAAATTTTCAGTTTTTCGAGGTCTTGTATGACCATCCTGTTAAAAACCTCTATATGCTCATTATTATGAACCGGCGGGTTGAATAGCAATTTATTTCTCAGTTGGCTATGCACAATTTTTTCTGATATATCCGATCTTCCATTTTGAATATTTGGGGTCTTGTTTAGCATGTATTTTTTTATATTTAATAGTCGTGCCTTGGTGGGGTTCGTTCGTTCCAACATTGGTCTAAAAAAGGCCGTGGCTGTTCATCACCTCAATAGTCTCTTAGGGCCTCATACCTACAGTATTTTGAGTGGGGATCAAACTTCTTCTGGAGTCATACTGATATTATGAAGAATATTCTAACAAAAAAGGAAGAGAAATATTTGGTACCTGAGGTGTGCAGGGTGCCCATTATATATACAGTACCAAAGATCCACAAGAATCCACTAAATACTCCAGGAAGGCCTATAATTAATGGAATACAATCTATGAACTCTAGACTGGGAGAATATGTAGATACAGTTATACAGCCTTTAGTGCCACAAACATGTGCGTACTTGAGAGATACAAAGCACCTTATTCAGATACTAAATGAAACGGATTTGGTACCCCAACATAAGTATTTAATAGCCACAGCAGATGTATCCTCTCTGTATACAATAATAGATCATGATGAAGCCATTCAATCTACAAAATGGGCTCTAGATAAGTTTACTAATTTGATCTTGAAACAAAAAAGACATTTATTCTGAGGTGTTTGGCTTTTGGCTTGCAACACAATTATTTTTGGAATAATAATGAATATTATAGGCAATTGAATGGCATTGGGATTGGGAAGTATGCACCAAGTGTTGCAAATATATTTATGGCGAAGTGGGAGGAACAGGCCATATAGACTGACCTTCCTGAAAATTTGATCCTTTACAGAAGG
Source organism: Aquarana catesbeiana (assembly GCF_042186555.1). Lineage (NCBI taxonomy): Eukaryota > Metazoa > Chordata > Amphibia > Anura > Ranidae > Aquarana > Aquarana catesbeiana. The sequence continues at coordinate 184,695,418 of NC_133329.1, forward strand.
TTTATAGATGACTGTATAGTCAATTGGAAGGGGGATGAAAATAGTTTGGTACAATTTTTTGAAAAATTAAATAATAATCAGAAAAATATTAAACTTACTTATGAAATTAGTAATAAAAAGATTCACTTCCTTGATCTGGAAATATGTCAAGAACAGGGAATACTAACTACAAAAACTTTCTTCAAACCTGTGGAAAGGAACAGTTATATACCGGTAGACAGTTGCCACCATGAACCCTGGCTTATTAACATACCTAAAGGCCAGCTGATAGAAGGAACTGTTCCAGCCAAAATGATTATTTGGAACAAGCAAAAATTATAGGAAATAAATTTACAAGTAAAGGATATAATAAAAACTTTATAGAAGATAAAATACAGGAAGTATATGATATTCCATGGGAGAAACTTATACAGGATAAAGTAAAGGAGTCTAAACAATATCAAGAAATTCCCTTAATTATGAATTTTAATACACAACATAAACAAATTGAACAGATTATCAAAAGGCATTGGTCACTTCTTTTAGCTGACAGACAATTACAATCAATTTTACCGGAGAAACCACGGTTTACTTGCCGGAGGGCTCCAACTCTAAGGGACTTAGTTGCAAAATATGTCCCAGATCCACCTAAGAGGTCTAATGACCTAACTTTTTTTCAGGGAAAAGGTTTTTATGCCTGCAGAAGGTGTTATACATGCAGGAATACAATATAAAGAACACCAGGGGGGACACCTATTATCAACCAATTTAGATTGGGTATAGCCAAAGATAAATTACAGACCTATAGATTGCCCGCTTTGATCATAATACCCATATATATCATTTAACCATTACTGTTTGGAACCTGCAATAAGTATTCAACAATCAGAAAATGGTTGTCCTATGAACAGAAAAGTACACATACACATTTTAAAAAAATTCTTTCCCCCCTTCCCTTGTATTTGAATTGCATATTTACCACAGGGACTCAAAATTCTGTCTCTGCTTTGCCCTTGCGGATATGCTAGCCTTCTATATAAATATGTAGGAGGTTCAAATCATGTAACCGCATGGACAAACACATTACTAAGTTATGTTTTATCTGGATCTGGATCGTATCTGTACATAATTGTGTGACTGCACTATTGGTGAATGTGGAATTTGGTTAGTTAGCAGTGCCCAGGTGCTACCTATAATCATTGTATAACGAGCCTTAGCTGCTCGGCTATTTAAGCATGGAGCCGGAGGCACTGCGCATGCTCTGACGAAGCTTGGCAACAAGTGAAATGCGTAAGCGTCTAACCAACACACTGGTGGGACATCGGGCTCCACATACAGACCATGAACCACCTCTGACCAGACGGGACCACTCCATTTGATTTGTAACCGCTGATGTGAACCATCCAGCTACTTCTGGGATAGAGCTCTCCCTCCAGTTACCAGACACGTTAAATCCGGAGGATTTGGACCTTAAGGTATACCGTACAACCCGACCGGAAGGTAAAATCTGCTGTCAGCAACATATGATTACGCTGAATGATTACTTCCCACAACAGAGCTAGTGCGGTAGCCAGGACTATTTGCGGGCTTTGGCATCTATCCGTGAAAGACGTCAAACGGTGAGCTGCTTAGTACTCCAACATATAGGAGATACACTTACTACTGCTCTTTACTGTTTGTTTCCTTGACAAGATGCAAGCCCGCTGCTTGATTCCTGCCGTCAATATGCAGTATCAACTCTAATGCTGTCCTATCCAATATACTGGTCGTTTTTTAGCTAACTTCTTTCCCAGGTGATACACCTATGGAACTTTTTCAAATCACAAGCACTCGCACCATTTCTATTGATATATGCCCGTAGGACTGCAGCTTATTAATCTTCTCAGCCCCTTTGGGGAAGTTTGAACTGCAATACATGCTAGACCCGGGTCTCCGTTATCTGGCAATATATGTGTGTGAGGAGATGAGTGATTGAGGTGTATGGAGTGAATTGGTGGCCACCAGTGTTTCATAGGACTACTGTCCTATTTTTTAATTCATGTTTTGGAGATAGGTATTTTTTGTTTAACTGGGATAATCAATAAAGATATTTAGTTATATATCGAACTGTCCTTGATTTGAACTGCCGTTTGTTAATCCTTTCCCCCCCCCTTTTTTTGTATGCAGGAATACAAACCTTAATGGCCAAAAATGCACAAATTCTATTTCCACAAGTACCAACAAAGAGTATGTAATCAAGGATTTTATTTTTGCAGGACGGAAGGGGTGGTGTATGTGTTGCAGTGTACATGTTTACTGCAGTATATAGGATGAACTAAACGTCCCTTATGGAAATGAATACGGGAACATATACAAAATATTAGAAGTGGCTACCCCAAACACAGTGTATCCCGCCATTTTGCGCTACATCATGTAATGTAATATAGCAGAATGCGTTTTGGGGTGTAATTATAATAAGCCTATGGTGTGTGAAAAATAACTTGTCAAAATGACAACTTTTCTTTAATTTCTTAATTTTCCAAAAACAGTGACAGAAAATGACATATAGTTACATAGTTTACATATAGTTACATAGTCGGTAAGGCTGAAAAAAGACAATAGTCCATCCAGTTCAACCCATGTAGGTGTATCAGTGTCTGTAATGATTTCCCATATCCCTGTATGTTGTGTCTTTTAGGATGTATATTTAAGAGTCTTTTAAAGATACCTATACTCCCTGCATCCACCACTAATTGTGGGAGAGAGTTCCACATCCTTATTGCCCTAACAGTGAAGAACCCCCTACGCAGTTTGAGATTAAACCGCTTCTCCTCCAGTCTTCATTGTGTGACCCGTGTTCTTTTACACTCCCTAGGACTTTATAGTTTATTTCCTATGCTGGAATCCACATTGGGATATTTGTAAATCACTGCCCTCCAGTCCCCTTATTAGTGGGAATGCTTCAGCAGTCCCACTATTGTTATTCTTTTTTTATTAGTGGGAATTTTTCAACAGTCCCATTATTGTTATTAGTTATTTATTTATTAGTGGGACTGCTTTAGCAGTCCCACTATAGTTATTCGATTTTATTTATTTTTATTAGTGGGACTGCTTTAGCTATTTGATTTTATTTATTTATTTATATTTATTATTTCTTTATTATTCCGTACGTTTTTTGGCTCTGCGTAACTTCTGCATACTTTCAGCTATTAAAACCATTCAACTATTAAAATGTTCGTCTCTTTCAGCTGATGGGACTTTTTCTACTTTTTTCCTACTATTTATACTTTTTAAAATATTAAGCTTTTTATTTTTAACTCTTTTTTTTAACATTGAAGTCAATGGGAGCATGCTTGAAATCCTTAAAATCTTCTTCCGCTCCCAAAAGTTTCAGCTCCTTCATACTTTCACCTACAGACGCCAAACAAATTTTAAAATGTTCACAAAATATTCAGCTATCTGGCTATATCTTTTCAGTTTGATATCGTTTACAGTTTTTGTGAAAAAGCTGTTTGTTTAGTGGTCATTTCAGGAAATTTTATCCATTAAACAGAGTGTACTGTGCTGGTTTTGTTGCCATGGTTACCAAAGCTTCTGTTATACATAGGGGGAGGTGGCTGGAGCATCTCAGCTCTGATTACAAAGCCAGGGGAGGGGACAGACACACCATTTACTGATTTATAACAGAGGAATGTGATGGGGCAGTTTTGATGGGGCAGTTTTGATGGAGCAGTTTTGATGGGGACAATTTTGATGGAGCAGTTTTGATGGGGACAATTCTGATGGAGCAGTTTTGATGGTGACAAAATGATGGGGCAGATTTGATGGTGGCAATATGATGGGGCAGTTTTGATGGGACAATTCTGATGGGGCAATTCTGATGGTGGCAATATGATGGGGCAGTTTTGATGGGCACAATTTTGATGGGGCAATTCTGATGGGGCAGTTTTGATGGAAATATGATGGGGGCAGTTTTGATGGTGGCAATATGATGGGGCAGTTTTGGTGGTGGCAATATGATGGGGCAATTCTGATGGGGCAGTTTTGATGGGACAATTCTGATGGGGCAGTTTTGGTGGGGCAATTCTGATGGGGCAGTTTTGATGGTGGCAATATGATGGGGCAGGTTTAATGGGGCAATTCTGATGGGGCAGTTTTGATGGTGGCAATATGATGGGGCAGTTTTGATGGGGCAATTCTGATGGGGCAGTTTTGATGGTGGCAATATGATGGGGCAGTTTTGATGGGGACAGTTTTGATGGAGCAATTTTGATGGGGCAGTTTTGATGGCAGTTTTGATGGGGGCCGTTTTAGCAATTCAGCTATTCAGCATTCCCACGCATTTTCCCCAGGAAATGCATTTTCTAGTTAGTGGGACTGCTTTAGCAGTCCCACTATTGTTATTCGATTTTATTTATTTTTATCTCTTTATTTATTATTCCATACGTATTTGGCTCTGCGTAACTTCTGCATACTTTTAGCTATGAAAAACATTCAACTATTAAAACGTTCGTCTCTTTCAGCTGATGATGGGACTTTTTCAACTTTTTTCCTACCATTTATACTTTTTAAAATATTAAGCTTTTTATCACTTTTTTTAAACATTAAAGTCAATGGGAGCATGCTTCAGATCCTTAAAATCTTCTTCCGCTCCGAAAAGTTTCAGCTCCTTCATACTTTCACCTACAGACGCCAAACAAACTTTAAAATGTTCACAAAATATTCAGCTATCAGGCTATATCTTTTCAGTTTGATATCTTTTACAGTTTTTGTGAAAAAGCTTTTTGTTTAGAGGTCATTTCAGGAAATTTTAGCCATTAATCAGAGTGTACTGTGTTGCTTTTGTTGCCATGGTTACCAAAGCTTCTGTTATACACAGGGGGGAGGTGGCTGGAGCATCTCAGCTCTGATTACAGAGCCCGGGGGAGGGGAAGACACACCATGTACTGATTTATAATAGAGGAATCTGATGGGGCAGTTTTGATGGGGCAATTATGATGGAGCAATATGATGGGGCAGTTTTGATGGTGGCAATATGATGGGCAGTTTTGATGGGGACAATTTTGATGGGGCAATTTTGATGGTGGCAATATGATGGGGCAGTTTTGATGGGGGCAGTTTTGATGGGGCAGTTTTGATGGTGGCAAAATGATGGGGCAGTTTTGATGGGGCAATTCTGATGGGGAAGTTTTGATGGCAATATGATGGGGGCAGTTTTGAAGGTGGCAATATGATGGGGGCAGTTTTGATGGTGGCAATATGATGGGGCAGTTTTGATGGTGGCAATTCTGATGGGGCAGTTTTGATGGTGGCAATATGATGGGGCAGTTTTGATGGTGGCAATATGATGGGGCAGTTTTGATGGGGACAATTTTGATGGGGCAATTCTGATGGGGCAGTTTTGATGGCAATAGGATGGGGGCAGTTTTGCTGGGGGCCGTTTTAGCAATTCAGCTATTCAGCATTCCCACGCATTTTCCCCAGGAAATGGATTTTCTAGTTATTTTTATTAATCTTATTTATTATTCCGTACGTTTTTTGGCTCTGCGTAACTTCTCCATACTTTCAGCTACCATTCAACTATTAAAATGATGGGGCAGTTTTGATGGGACAATTCTGATGGGGCAGTTTTAATAGTGACAATATGATGGGGCAGTTTTGATGGTGACAATATGATGGGGCAGTTTTGATGGGGCAATTCTGATGGGGCAGTTTTGATGGGGGCAGTTTTGATGGTGGCAATATGATGGGGCAGTTTTGAAGGGGCAATTCTGATGGGGCAGTTTTGATGGTGGCAATATGATGGGGCAGTTTTGATGGGGCAGTTTTGATGGTGACAATATGATGGGGCAGTTTTGATGGGGCAATTCTGATGGGGCAGTTTTGATGGGGACAATTTTAATGGAGCGGTTTTAAAGGTGGCAATATGATGGGGCAGTTTTGATGGGGGCAGTTTTGATGGGGGCAATATGATGGAGCAGTTTTGATGGGGCAATTCTGATGGGGCAGTTTTGATGGTGGCAATATGATGGGGCAGTTTTGATGGGGACAATTTTTATGGGGCAATTCTGATGGAGCAGTTTTAATGGCAATATGATGGGGGCAGTTTTTCTGGGGGCCGTTTTAGCAATTCAGCTATTTAGCATTCCCACGCATTTTCCCTAGGAAATGCATTTTCTAGTTATTATTTATTATTTAATTTTATTCCGTACGCTTTTTGGCTCTGCGTAACTTCTGCACACTTTTAGCTTTTAAAACTATTCAACTATTAACACGTTCGTCTCTTTCAGCTGATGATGGGACTTTTTCAACTTTTTTTCTACTATTTATACTTTTTAAAATATTAAGCTTTTTATCACTTTTTTTTAACATTGGAGTAAATGGGAGCATGCTTCAGATCCTTAAAATCTTCTTCCGCTCCTAAAAGTTTCAGCTCCTTCATAGTCCTTCAAACAAACTTTAAAATGTTCACAAAATATTCAGCTATCTGGCTATATCTTTTCAGTTTGATATCTTTTACAGTTTTTACGAAAAAGCTGTTTGTTAATGGTAATTTCAGGAAATGTTAGCCATTAAACAGAGTGTACTGCACTGCTTGTGTTGCCATGGTTACCAAAGCTTCTGTTATACACGGGGGGAGGTGGCTGGAGCATCTCAGCTCTGATTACAGAGCCCGGGGGAGGGAACAGACACACCATGTACTGATTTATAATAGAGGAATCTGATGGGGCAGTTTTGATGGGGCAATTCTGATGGAGCAACATGATGGGGCAGATTTGATGGTGGCAATATGATGGGCAGTTTTGATGGGGACAATTTTGATGGGGCAATTTTGATAATGGCAATATGATGGGGCAGTTTTGATGGGGGCAGTTTTGATGGGGGCAGTTTTGATGGGGCAATTCTGATGGGGCAGTTTTGATGGTGGCAATATGGTGGGGGCAGTTTTGATGTGGCAATTCTGATGGGGCAGTTTTGATGGTGGCAAAATGATGGGGCAGTTTTGATGGGGCAATTCTGATGGGGTAGTTTTGATGGTGGCAAAATGATGGGGCAGTTTTGATGGGGCAATTCTGATGGGGAAGTTTTGATGGCAATATGATGGGGGCAGTTTTGATGGTGGCAATATGATGGGGGCAGTTTTGATGGTGGCTATATGATGGGGCAGTTTTGATGGTGGCAATTCTGATGGGGCAGTTTTGATGGTGGCAATATGATGGGGCAGTTTTGATGGTGGCAATATGATGGGGCAGTTTTGATGGGGATAATTTTGATGGGGCAATTCTGATGGGGCAGTTTTGATGGCAATAGGATGGGGGCAGTTTTGCTGGGGGCCATTTTAGCAATTCAGCTATTCAGCATTCCCACGCATTTTCCCCAGGAAATGAATTTTTTTGTTATTTTTATTAATCTTATTTATTATTCCGTACGTTTTTTGGCTCTGTGTAACTTCTGCATACTTTCAGCTATTAAAACCATTCAACTATTAAAATGTTCAGCTCTTTCAGCTGATGATGGGACTTTTTCAACTTTTTTTCTACTATTTATATTTTTTAAAATATTAAGCTTTTTAACACTTTTTTTAACATTGAAGTCAATGGGAGCATGCTTGAAATCCTTAAAATCTTCTTCCGCTCCAAAAAGTTTCAGCTCCTTCATACCTACAGACGCCAAACAAACTTTAAAATGTTCACAAAATATTCAGCTATCGGGCTATATCTTTTCAGTTTGATATCTTTTACAGTTTTTGTGAAAAAGCTGTTTGTTTAGTGGTCATTTCAGGAAATTTTAGCTATTAAACAAAGTGTACTGTGCTGATTTTGTTGCCATGGTTATCAAAGCTTCTGTTATACACAGGGGGGAGGTGGCTGGAGCATCTCAGCTCTCATTACAGAGCCAGGGGGAGGGGCCAGACACACCACATACTGATTTATAATAGAGGAATATGATGGGGCAGTTTTGATGGGGCAGTTTTGATGATGGCAATAAGATGGGGCAGTTTTGATGGGGACAATTTTGATGGAGCAATTTTGATGGGGACAATTTTGATGGAGCAATTTTGATGGGGACAATTCTGATGGAGCAGTTTTGATGGTGGCAATATGATGGGGCAGTTTTGATGGGGCAGTTTTGATGGTGGCAATATGATGGGGTAGTATTGATGGTGGCAATATGATGGGGCAGTTTTGATGGGAGCAATTTTAATGGGGCAATTCTGATGGGGCAGTTTTTATGGCAATATGATGGGGCAGTTTTGATGGGGCAATTCTGATGGGACAGTTTTGATGGGGGCAGTTTTGATGGGGACAGTTTTGATGGGGCAGTTTTGATGATGGCAATATGATGGGGCAGTTTTGATGGGGCAGTTCTGATGGGGCAGTTTTGATGGTGGCAATATGATGGGGCAGTTTTGATGGGGACAATTTTGATGGGGCAATTCTGATGGGGTAGTTTTGATGGCAATATGATGGGGGCAGTTTTGACGGTGGCAATATGATGAGTCAGTTTTGATAGTGGCAATATGATGGGGCAGTTTTGATGGGGCAATTCTGATGGGGCAATTTTTATGGGGCAATTCTGATGGGGACAATTTTGATGGGGCAATTCTGATGGGGCAGTTTTGATGGCAATATGATGGGGGCAGTTTTGCTGGGGGCCATTTTAGCAATTCAGCTATTTAGCATTCCCACACATTTTCCCCAGGAAATGCATTTTCTAGTTAGTGGGACTGCTAGTTAGTGGGACACTATTGTTATTCGATCTTTAGTGGGACTGCTTTATTTGATTTTATTTATTTTTATTTCTATTATTAGTGGGACTGCTTTAGCAGTCCCACGATTGTTATTCGATTTTATTTATTTTTATTTATTATTTATTATTTAATTTTATTCCGTACGTTTTTTGGCTCTGCGTAACTTCTGCATACTTTCAGCTATTAAAACTATTCAACTATTAAAATGTTCGTCTCTTTCAGCTGATGATGGGACTTTTTCAACTTTTTTTCTACCATTTATACTTTTTAAAATATTAAGCTTTTTATCACTTTTTTTAACATTGAAGTCAATGGGAGCATGCGTCAGATCCTTAAAATCTTCCTCCGCTCCCAAAAGTTTCAGCTCCTTCATACTTTCAAAAGCTTTTTGTTTAGAGGTAATTTCAGGAAATTTTAGCCATTAATCAGAGTGTACTTTGTTGCTTTTGTTGCCATGGTTACCAAAGCTTCTGTTATACACAGGGGGGGAGGTGGCTGGAGCATCTCAGCTCTGATTACAGAGCCCGGGGGAGGGGACAGACACACCATGTACTGATTTATAATAGAGGAATATGATGGGGCAATTATGATGGGGCAATTCTGATGGGGCAGTTTTGATGGTGGCAATATTGTTTTGGATTCAGAATAAAAGTTCTGAAATTATTATATATACCCCTTCATATTAAAGCATGCATGCCATTAAGAAGTAATCATGCTTTGACACTTAGTTCAGAATAAGAAACTTCTAGTTTATTTCCATTTTTTTAGTTGGTTTTTATATCCTCACAAAACAGTACAGCATATGCAAAACATGTCGAAAAGTCAGCAGTTTTAGTAAATTTAGCAATAATTTCAACAAACTTAACAATTAATCAAAGCTATTATTATATGTTGATGCAATTTCTGGGAGATGAATGAGGAAGCAGCAGAAAGCTACAGGAAGCTACAGTCTATTGATAACTCAATACGGTCTGGCTCCAGACAGAAAGAGGAAGTAGCAAAATATCTGGAAAGTATTACGTTTTTTAACATTCAATATTTCTGATACAGATATAAAGCGTTTGGAATAGACATTTTAATATACCTCACCTAGTAACCTATTAACACCTGATATCATTATTATTCACATCCATTACAGTTCCCCCTTGAAAATGTCTATTTAAGAATCTGTCCCTCACACTAAAAAAAAAACCTACCCCACTCGGCCCATTTATCTCTGCAACTCTTTTAAGCTGTATGTAGAGAAGGGGCAGTGACTAGCTCCCCACCCCCCTCGATACAACTGGTGAAATGTGGCCAGGTGCTATCGATCCCTATAGCCCTATGGTGTTGCAGCCCGAGGGGAGGTGACTGTAACGGAGTGCATTTCATAATTTTCAACTGATATTTCCTGATTCACAAAAGCGAAAGAACATTGGTTAATAACTTTCCCTACACCCTTTTTAAAACAGGGGAGAATACAACAAACTATGACAGCCAAGGTCACCAAGATTATTAGGATGGTTATTCCTATCTGTGTTAGTAATCCCTGCCACCCTCCCCTAACCCAGGTGAAGTATTGATCCCAAGGGTTGGTGAGCCCTGAATTCCTTATTTAATTCTTTGGACAAATCCTCAAGTTTCCTGATGGCCAAAGTCACCTTACCATTTGGACCAGTGTTGCCTGGGATGTGGGTACAACATGTACCTGTTTTAGGCACAATTTTACACACACCCCCTTTTCAGCTAGGACCATATCTAAGGCCATTCGGTTTTGAAAAGTCATGTGTGACGCGGCTTCTAGTTGTTCGCCTAAACCTTGGAGTGCATCTCTGGTGTAATTGACAAACCTTTGTTGGTTATAGTAGATGTAATTTATACAGTCTACATTTTTATTTACAGTGATGGGAAAAAAATGCAGCGCTAAGAAGTAATAGGAAGTTAGGGTGTAGTGAAACAATTAAGTAAGAGATGCTGTACTGAACAGTAAAGCATATGTGCAAAAACCATAAGTGAAATGAAATGAACAAACACAGTATAAAGTGTCCACGTATGGTAAATGGATGATTTCAAACTCAAATTATTAAGAGGAACTGGTATGGACCAAAAAATGATGTGAAACTAGAAAATAAAGTCAATGGTGCACGGTGTGGATCTGTGACTGTGAGTCAACAACGGGGTACAGAACTTCCGTAGCTGTAAACCAACATCTCGATATGGGGCATCAGAATGAAAACATCAGGAAGTAAGATAAGATGGGTACTCTTACCAGATGACGTGGACTCCACTGTCATATGACATGGAGTCAATGGTGCATGGAGCCAAACCTAGGCTGGAAAACGATATCCGGAACGGTGGAACCTCTGTCTCACTTCTCGACTTCTCTGGTGGGGTGAAGAAACATCAGGAAGGGCCGCCAACTGGATATCAGCCAATAGACCTCAAGGATGTGTTCCAAGGAGAAGCCGGGGACAGATTTGATCCAGACCCCATGATGGAAGTAGGGCTACTGGAAGGCAGTTTCTTGCATCGGGATAATATGCAAATAAAAAATAAAAAGCTTCTGCATAGTGCAGGTAAACCAGGGATTTTTATTTCTAAAAATACCATACAAAAAATGGATAAAAGTGATCACAATTAAAATAAAATCTAAGCAGCGTAAGGAAGGGGAGATCGACCGACGCGTTTCGACCAAGGGGGTCTTCAACAGGGGCATGAGATGATGGGGATCAAACATTCAAATCCTGCTGCTACTGGTACTCTTGCTTTGAACTCATCCGGGACCCCTCTAGGGACCCCTATGTTATCTATGTATACATGGGGGTCAAAGCTTCCTGCTGGGGCACTCCTACGTCTCCTGTTAAGTCTGGGTATGTCATTTAAATCTGGTTCTAGTTGTGGAGTGGCCTCTGGAAAAATGTGTAGAGGCATTATGGCCTTGGCCAATGCGCATTCTCCTGTCCACTACTCTGTTAATCTGCTTCTGATTTTCATGTCCCCGCAAATCCAGTATATGTCTCCCCAGGACTGGACTTGATTTTGTACTAGATCTATGGAGGCCTCACTATAAGATCCACAGTAACCCCTAGTGACATTCCCAAAGGGTTTCCCCATCCCCTGATGCCGTCCATGGCATGTGTAATTGCCATTGTATATAGTGATACCTTCTCCTGGCTTGGGAGTTTTGGTGACTATGGGATATTCCTCCTTCCAATGTTCGCACAGGGAGTGGTGTGGTTAGTGGTTGTGTTGGTAAACAGGCTAAGGAAACATGTCTCATGTTCAGGGGGTATGTTTAGGGGTACTGTTCCCAGATGAGGCCTAGCCTCTCCACATACATAACAATTGGTCTTGTTAAGTTCCTCTGCATTGTACCTCATACATTCTAGCCACAAGTTGACGTCTGAGAACCCAGTTCCTGCAGCCATCGTTTCCTTAAAGGTAGGGTCTGCTATGGCCACCATGTCCCCTAACTTCTGTATATGGGGCCTCAGTGGGTTTGCTAGATGTGGATTGGGGAACTCCCCACTCAGGATTATTGAACATATCTTTCAGTTGGAAAGGCTTTCTAAAACCGGGATGCCCACCTCCCCACCATAAGCTCAGAACATAGGTCCCACTGTCTTCTGGGCTAGGATTCTCAATGGTCAGCCTGAACTCTTTGGTGTAAGGCTAATCTATGGGTTTGTCATTCTATCTAAGAGTGACTTCCCATTTTTGTCTTTCCTATTTTGGGCGTTTTCAGGTTTGTACCCCCAGTGTGCCAACCCACTACTCCCCAAGGATCTCAGTTGTCACCCCAATAGGTGTCAGTGACGCATACATACACAGTCATGGGTCTCACTGCTTCATCCCAGGGCTGGATTTTTGTACATAGCACCTGGAATTATTTGTTCGTAAGAGGTAGGGATGAGCCGAACACCCCCAGGTTCGGTTCGCACCAGAACCTGCGAACAGACCGAAAATTTGCACGAACGTTAGAACCCCATTGACGTCTATGGGACTCGAACGTTTGAAACCAAAAGTGCTAATTTTAAAGGCTAATTTGCATGCTATTGTCCTAAAAAGGGTCTGGGGTCCTGCCCCAGGGGACATGTATCAATGCAAAAAAACCTTTTAAAAACGGCTGTTTTTTCAGGAGCAGTGATTTTAATGATGCTTAAAGTTAAAAAAAAGTGAAATATTCCTTTAAATATCGTACCTGGGGGTGTCTATAGTATGCCTGTAAAGTGGCACGTGTTTCCTGTGCTTAGAACAGTTCCTGCACAAAATGTAATTTTTAAAGGAAAAAAGCTTGCGGCTTTAATGTAATGTCGGGTCCTGGCAATATGGATGAAAATCAGTGAGACAAACAGCATGTGTACCCCCCAGTCCATTACCAGGCCCTTTGGGTCTTGTATGGATATTAAGGGGAACCCCGCACCTAAATTAAAAAAAGGAAAGGCATGGGGCCACCAGGTCCTATATACTCTGAACAGCAGTATACAGGTGATGCAAACAAGACAGGGACCGTAGGTTTGTTGTTAAGTAGAATCTGTTTGTAATTTTGAACTGGTACATTTTTAACATGTTTAGCTCCAGCCAAAAAATCTATTTTAAGCTTTTTGGAAAACATAGGGAAGGGTTATCACCCCTGTGACATTTGTTTTTCTGTCTGTGCTCCTCTTCAGAAGATTTCACCTCACTTTTTGTCCCAATGACAAATGTTTTTTGAAAATTTGGGGTTTTTTGTGAAACAAAGATTGGTGATAAAGCATCAGTGGAAAGGAGAAACGTTTTTCCCATATTAATTCTTACAGGAGAGAATTTCCCTTCCTAGGGGTAGATTTCATCTCACTTCCTGTTGTCTCCTTCCGTTTGCAAGTAGAAGTCGTTTGTAAGTTGGATGTTTGAAAGTAGGGGCCTGCCCTATATACTCAGCAGAAATTTGGGCCTTAGGTGTTGTTGTGGCCACAACACTGTAAGCCCTCACAGGGCCCTGCTGTGAAATATTAGATCAAGAATTGTAATTACATGCCCCTGTTGAACAGGGGAAGAAAAATTGGGCCTTTGGTGGTGGTGGTGGTGCTAGTGCCACAACACTGTAAGTCCTCACTCGCTCTTGGTGAGTGCAGAAACGGGCCCTGCTGTGAAATATTAGATCAAGATTTGTAATTACATGCCCCTGTTGAACAGGGGCTGAAAAATTGGGCCTTAGGCACTGCTGCTGGTGCCACAACACTGCAACCCCTCACAGATACTCTAGTTGGAACGCAGAAACGAGCCCTGCTGCAAAGTATTGCATCAAAAATTGTAGTTACACGCCCCTGTTAAACAGGGGCTGAAAAATTGGGCCTTAGGCACTGGTGCTGGTGCCACAACACTGCAACCCCTCACAGATACTCTAGTTGGAACGCAGAAACGAGCCCTGCTGCAAAGTATTGCATCAAAAATTGTAATTACATACCCCTGTTAAACAGGGGCTGAAAAATTGGGCCTTAGGCACTGGTGGTGGCACCCAGAACCAAAAATGTTCTTACAAGCTATCAGCGTGATCATTGAGGAGGAAGAGGATAATTACTCAGGATAGTCACTCAGCATCAGCATAGGCAGTCTTTGAAGGGATCTGAGATTTCAAAAAAAAATTATTCGGTTACATCAGCATCAGGTGCTTGGTAGCTGGTGGTGATCCAAGACTGATTCATTTTTATGAAGGTCAGTCGATCGACCGAGGTGGACAGACACACCCTGTGATCGGTTACAAAGCCTCCAGCAGCACTGAATGTGCGTTCCGAAAGAACGCTGGATGCAGGACAGGCCAGTAGCTCCATTGCATACTGTGCAAGCTCTAGCCAGTGATCCATCCTCAAGACCCAGTAACCCAGAGGATTTTCAGTGGGAAAGGTGTCCAAGTCAGATCTTGCCCCTAGGTATTCCTGCACCATGTAAAACAGGCGCTGGCGATGGTTGCTGGAACCGATCATACCTTGGGGCTGCGGACCAAAAAATTGTCTGAACGCATCGGTCAGACGGCCACCTTCTCCACCGCTCTTTCTTTGACTGACCGAAGCCTCAGCAACACGTTGTCCAGAAACAGGAGTTTGTAACCTCCCAGTCTCTGGGAACGCGTTGCACAGACCTTTTTGCAAGGCCTCCCGAAGATGTTTCATCCTCTGCTCCCTCTGCAATGGCAAGATAAGGTCTGCAACCTTACCCTTGTAACGTGGATCAAGGAGGGTTGTCAGACAGTATTGGTCCTACTCCTTGATACCACGAATACGAGGATCCTTACACAGGCTTTGCAGGATCAGGGGGGCCATGCAGTGTAGGTTTGCTGAGGCATTTGGTCCGGGGTTCTCTGGGTCACTAAGGACGACATGGTCCGCAGCCACCTCCTCCCAGCCACGTACAAGTCCATGTGTTTCTTGGGACTGATCCCTTAAAGACTGCTTCTGATGCTGAGTGCCAGTCTCCACCTCCATACTGACACAATCCTCCTCCTCCTTGTCCTCGTCTTCTTCCTGTGTGATCGGCGGGCACACAGGAACACTGTCTGGATAAAGGGGGCCTTGAGAGCTAAGGAAGTCCTCCTCTTCCTGCCTCTGTTCTGCCTCAAGTGCCCTGTCCATTATTCCACGCAGCATGTGCTCCAACAGGTGGACAAGGGGGACAGTGTCACTGATGCATGCACTGTCGCCATCCTCGTGGCCTCCTCAAATGGTGACAGGACAATGCATGCATCCCTGATCATGGCCCAATGGTGTGGGGAAAAAAAAATCAAGCTCCCTTGACCCTGTCCTGGTGCCATAGTCGCACAGGTACTTATTGATGGCCCTCTGCTGCATGTGCAGCCACTGCAGCATGGCCAACGTTGAGTTCCACCTGGTGGGCATGTCACAGATTAGGCGGTTCCTGGGCAGGTTAAACTCCTTTTGGAGGTCTGCCAGCCGAGCACTGGCATTATATGACCGGCGGAAATGCACACAGACTTTCCTGGCCTGCCTCAGGACATCCTGTAAGCCCGGGTACCTGCCCAAGAACCATATCAACAACAGGAAGAGGAGACAAGGGAGTCCCCAGAAAGCAAAAAAGGGGGAATGGTCAACTACGGCTTATGGTACAAAAATGCAAAAAGGCTTTATTAAGGGTGGGGGGGTGGGGGTATTTACATATACAAAAAATTCCAAATATACGTAAGATAAACAATGTATCTAAATAACACAGTCCGTCTCACTACACTAAACCAAAATTAAAAACCATGCTGCAACATTGATGAATAAAACTGCAGAGCGTGCCTGCAGGCCAAAAACGCATGCAGTGTCCATTTGAATCCAAAGAAAAAAGTATAGAAGAAGTAGAAGAAGTACGCGGAGGCGTACGAAACGTTAACGCAGCCCCTGCAGGGCTTGTCAGCAGGCCTTCAACATGCTTCCCTTTCCAGCAATGTAAAAGGGTTTCCCTGCGATTTGCATACAGCACCATACTTCACAAGCTATTTCCGCATCAGCAATTGAATTCAAAGTTCCTGGTTCCTGGTCTTTTCCTAACCATGTGACCGGTCATGTGATCACACAGCCTGCAGTGTCTACTATTGAGGAGAATGGTGTGTTGTGACTACACACTGAATGTTGCTCTGAACTGACTGTGAGCCGCTCCATGCCAAACAGCAAGACAGCAGAGTCTGAGGACATCCCCAGTAATTGAAAGTGGTGAGAGCCCTAAAGGGCAGTTTCTCTTTCCCTCCTTATCTGCTTATTAATAGTCTTTGCATCTGTTTGCCATTCACCCTCCTGCATGGATTGACACACTTGAAACTGATGAACTGTGAAAATATCATTCTGGTCTAGATTGGAAAAGAGACTAAGCCCTTTCTTTGGAGTGGTCTGTCCTTTGCTCCTTATATGCTGCATTGAGGAAATAGTGTTTGTGCACTGGACATACCTATTAACAGGAACGCTGGTCTTTCTATTTCCAAAACAACTGGTGTATACACACATTTAGTGCACTGAGGTTGGAAGCTGCTTGTGGAGGATTTCTTTCTAACAGAGGGTTAAAAAAACCCCACCTAATTCAGCTATGTAAGGTCTTGTCTATGTGGATATATGTAGTTTCTTTTCAGTACTGCTCAATCTGATGCACAGTCAATACTAGACCACATAAGACTCTATATTCCATCAGTAGCTTACCCCAAGTAATGTTTGGTGCTATACTTTTTTTCTTTGGATTCAAATGGACACTGCATGCATTTTTGGCCTGCAGGCACGCTCTGCAGTTTTATTCATCAATGTTGCAGCATGGTTTTTAATTTTAGTTTAGTGTAGTGAGACGGACTGTGTTATTTAGATACATTGTTTATCTTACATATATTTGGAATTTTTTGTATATGTAAATACCCCCCCACCCTTAATAAAGCCTTTTTGCATTTTTGTACCATAAGCCGTAGTTGACCATTCCCCCTTTTTTGCTTTCTGGGGACTCCCTTGTCTCCTCTTCCTGTTGTTGATATAGTGGTATCCCGTCACATATTGACGAATCGGCTGGTACTCTATTTGCTGTTTGCAACTTTGGTGAGTGTGGATTCAAGGACCTTTTACCCCCCCATTTTTTGACCTGCCCAAGAACCGCTGCACCACCAAGTTAAGGACGTGAGCCAAACAGGGCACATGGGTCATTTGTCCCTGTCAGAGGGCAGAGAGGAGGTTGGTGCCATTGTCGCAAACCACCATTCCTGCCTTAAGTTGGCGTGGCGTCAACCACCTCTGAATCTGCCCCTGCAGAGCTGACAGAACCTCTGCCCCAGTGTGGCTCCTGTCCCCCAAGCACACCAGCTCAAGCACCGCATGGCATCTTTTGGCCTGCATACTTGCGTAGCCCCTTGAATGGCTACGGAGCACCGCTGGTTCCGAGGACAAAGCACAGAAAGAGGCCATGGAGGAAGAAGAAGAGGAGGGGGTGGAGGAGAGAGGTGTGTCACAATCATTAGTAGTGGCATTTTGGAGGCGTAATGGCGGAACAACCTCCAACACTACTGCACCTTGTCCTGCATCCTTCCCAGCTGCCAGCAGAGTCACCCAATGAGCGGTGAAACTTAGGTAACGTCCCTGTCCATGCCTGCTGGACCATGAGTCAGTGGTAATATGCACCTTACCGCTGACCGCCCTGTCCAGCGAGGCCAAGACATTGCCTTCCACATGCTGGTAGAGAGCCGGAATTGCCTACCGTGAGTAAAAGTGGCGTTTGGGTACCTGCCACTGAGGAACCGCACATTCCACAAACTCACGGAAGGGGGCAGAGTCTACCAACTGAAAAGGCAGCAGTTGAAGTGCTAGCAATTTTGCCAAGCAAGCATTCAACCGCTGGGCATGTGGATGGCTGGGAGCAAACTTCTTTCTGCGGTACAGCAGCTGGGGCAGGGAAATATGCCTGGTACAATCTGACATCGGTGTACTGAAAGCAGATTGCCCACAAGTACTTGGCTGTGACACACCTAATTCTACACCTTTATTCCTCTCAGTGCAGGTCTCAGAGAGGACTGAAGGTATAGTGGGGTTGGAGATCTCAGCTGATGAGGAGCAAGGAGAGGTCCTCTTTGTTCTTTGGTGTGGGTCTTTTAGATACGCTTGCCAACGAACTGCATGGCAGGTCAACATATGTCTGGTCAAGCATGTGGTGCCCAAGCTGGAGATGTTTTGGCCACGCAAGATAAGCTTGAGACATATGTTGCAAATAGCAGCGGTGCGATCTGATGCACTCATCTCTAAAAAGGCCCACACCAAAGAACTTTTGGAATAACACACAGAGACAGCAGCACCCTGCACATGCGGAGCTTTGGGGTGTGATGCAGTCAGTGTGCTGCCCTTAGGCTGGCCCCTGGAGGGCATCCTGCCTCGTTGGTGATGTGCCTCCTCCTCTCTCCTATAAGGCACCCAATTTAAGTCCGTGATCTCATCATCCCCTCCCCCCTCATCACTGGAGCAAACCTGGCAGTATGCTGCAGCAGGGGGAGCATGACTGCCAGATTGCTGTCCTTCTTGGGCAGTCCCTCTGTCCGTGCGTACGCGCTTCATCTAGCTCAGTATCATCATCAGAGCCTTCTAAACTCTGGGCATCCTCCTGGAGCATGTACCCAACACTGTGGTCAAACAGGGAAGGAGCCACTGATGTCATTGAGCCGAGGGAAGAGGTCGTGTTGGCAGCTGCTTTGCCAGACAAAGTACCCTGAGCATGGGTGAGAGAGGATGAGGAGGATGAGGACGGCTTGGTCATCCACTCGACCAAGTCTTCCGCATGTTGCGGCTCAACACGGCCAGCTGCCGAAAAAAAGGCCAAGCGTGTCCCACGGCCACGTGCTGATGAGGATGCACCGTCTCCATGACCAGCACTGTCACCTCTAGACACAGAGCCTGCTTGCCCTCTTTTATTGGCTTGTAACTGTCTGCCTCTCCTTGTTGGCCTTCCAGACTAATGGCCTGTAGCTGCACTAAGCTGGGGTATTATATATATATATATATATATATATATATATACACACACATATACATACATACATATACACATATACACTGATACTGCAGCTAGCAAAATCAACTGTCTGCCTGTAGTATGAGAACACCACCAACCTTCTACAGGTAGCTTTAGCTGAACACTGCGCAGAGCTCGCAAAAAACTAACTTGTAGCTTATTTAGCTGCCTGCGGTAGTGATAAGATCAGGAAAACACCACCAACCTTCTACAGGTAGCTTTAAGTGAACACTGTGCAGAGCTCGCAAAAAACTAACTTGTAGCTTATTTAGCTGCCTTAGGTAGTGATAGGATCAGGAAAACACCACCAACCTTCGACAGGTAGCTTTAGCTGAACACTGTGCAGAACTCGCACTACACTAACTTGTAGTTTTAGCTGAACACTGTGAGGAGGATACACTACACTAACTTGTAGTTTTAGCTGAACACTGTGAGGAGGAGGCACTACACTAACTTGTAGCTTTAGCTGAACACTGTGCAGAGGTCGCACTATACTAACTTGTAGTTTTAGCTGAACACTGTTCAGAGGACGCACTACACTAACTTGTAGCTTTATCTGAACACTGTGCAGAGGACGTACTACACAAACTTGTAGTTTTAGCTGTACACTGTGAGGAGGACGCACTACACTAACTTGTAGTTTTAGCTGAACACTGTTCAGAGGATGCACTACACTAACTTGTAGTTTTAGCTGAACACTGTTCAGAGGACGCACTACACTAACTTGTAGCTTTAGCTGTACACTGTGCAGAGGTCGCACTACACTAACTTGTAGTTTTAGCTGAACACTGTGAGGAGGACACACTACACCAACTTGTAGCTTTAGCTGAACACTGAGGAGGACGCACTACCCTAACTTGTAGCTTTAGCTGAACACTGTGCAGAGGTCACACTAAACTAACTTGTAGCTTTAACTGAACACTGTGAGGAGGACGCACTACACTAACTCTAAATAGTCTAGCTGCCTGACTGTGGTACTAATAGAATCAAAAGAACACCAGCAATTTTTTTTCAGGTAACTGTAAATACTGTAACAAGACAAGTCTGCCTGTCAGTAGGAAGATAACAGGAACGGATCTAGCTAAACTGAATACAGTGTATATATATATATATATATATATATATACACACACACACACACACAACACCTGGGATGCATATATATACACAATACACTGTAAGTGCAGCTAACTCACTGACTGTCCTGCCTAATCTAACTAACTCAAATGAAATGACACTGTCTCTCTGTCTACCTAAGCACGCTGGAACACACTACACAGGGCCGCCGTGCAGGTGGCCTTATATAGTGTGGGGCATGTTCTAAACCCCCTGAGCCATAATTGGCCAAAGCCACCCTGGCTTTGGCCAATTACAGCTCTCTCTACTGACGGCGCTGTGATTGGCCAAGCATGCGGGTCATAGTGCATGCTTGGGCAATCATCAGCCAGCAATGCACTGCGATGCCGCAGTGAATTATGGGCCGTGACGCGCCACACGAATTTGGCACGAACGGCCCATAACGTTCGCAATTCGGCGAACGATCGAACAGCCGATGTTCGAGTCGAACATGGGTTTGACTCGAACGCGAAGCTCATCCCTAATAAGAGGATATAAAAGTAGCAACATGTGTATTGGATGAGTTATACCAGAATTGTGTTACACCATCTTTTTTCTTGATGGCTACCTCCAGTGCCTGAATAGTTGTCACAATGAAAAGGATATACAGAATCATTTGGTTCCCTCGGCCTCTTCCTCAGGTACAGGGACTTTCTTTCAGTGGGAGGCGTGTATCCACAAGTTTTTTTCCCGGCCACCTTGACTGATGTGGTGGTTGTTAGGAGAACCTGGAAAGGACCATCATATCTGGGTTCAAGGGTGTGCTTTCTCACAAACTTCACCAGGACCCAGTCTCTGGGAACCAACTTGTGCAATCCTGTATCTCACTCAGGATCGCTCTCCTTTTGCAGTTTGTTTCTTCACTGGGGACAGTGGTGTGTTGCATGGAGATGTGCAGGGTATCAGAACTCCATTTGACAGAAGGGTTTCGATTTGCTTTGAAATTGATGCAGCTTGAGCTAGCTTCAAGGGGTACTGTGGTCTTCTGGGCAAAGGGGGCCCCAGGCTTTAGCTGCACACAGGCATGTAGGCACTTAATCCAGAACCTCTTTTGGGATTCGGGATTCCAACCTCACATTATGCATCCAATGATAACAAAAAGGGGAACAGAGCACAGTGCTGAGGCATCATTGATGGTCAGTGGTGGGGAAACCAGAACACCACCATCGGGTTGGAACGAAATAGAAGCCTGGAGTCTGGATAAGATATCAGCCCCTAAGAGATTTAAGGGGCATGTGGAAGAGACCACAAATCTTGCTAGTAGATCAGGAAAGTTGCCCACCTGTAAAGGGCGTGTAAGGGTGTTTTTCCTGGATGTTCCATCCACCCCTACGCATATTATGTCAATGTCTGATAAAAACAAGCTATCGGATAGTTTTTCTGTCCTAATTACACTTCTGGTAGGACCTCCTGAGTCTCCAGAGGATACCATTGTAGGGGTAAGTGACACAGGTTTGCCGGAATCCTAGTGGAGAAAGTCTACATGGTCTGGAGGGGGTGGGGAAGGAATGTCATGTCTCCTATTGGACGTCTTCACGTGGGTCACAGTTGGGGCCTGTGGGCAAGCTTCTGCTGTCTTCGGTATTCTCTTCTGGAACGGCCAGGTCTTCTGCAGTTGTAGCAGACACGTGGAGTTGGTACTGATGGGCGCAGATAGGGTGTGTCAGAGGCCATCATGAGAGGAGCTACTCTCTACTGCTCTGTGAGGACTCTAGACTTAACAACTACTAACTCCATTAGCTCCACTAGCTACTAGCGTCTCAAGCTCCATTAGCTTTATACTCTATACTCAGACCCTTTCGGATTAACTCTTTAAGATCTGAAATAAATTAAAATTAATATGTGTCTGTTCAGCACACTAAAACCCAAATCAGTAAACTTCTTATGCTATTTCTCAACAAATTCACCTTTCCTCATGTAATCTCCTATGCACATATAGGCGTCAAACACTTCAGAGTGCATAAATGAATACATACAGAATAAATGTTTTCCTTTCCTTTTTTTTTTTTCAAAATACTCAAATGTGAATGAGCCTCGAATCTAGATACAGATTTGAGTGAGGAAAACACATCCTCTTTCGCTTTTCTCTTGGCATAACGCCCAGAGCATAAACTTCCTCTTATAATACTGTTAAATATATTCTCAATTGAATTTGAACATTTTAAACTTCATTTTAAAACCAGTTATTGCTAATACAATTACATAACTACAATTTGCATAAATATAGCATATTTGCTACATTCACTATTTTAGCGAAACTCCTTAAAGTCAGACTCTCAGACTCTCGGTGATGAAGGGAAAGGACCGTATTGGGGTTGTTGTCTTTGGTGGTGTGAGGGTCCAGAAACCCATTCAAAGGGGATTCAGGAAAAGTACTGGGTAATGGTTGCTGGATTACAAGGGGTGTAAGAGGGGCTGTAAATGTATGGCCCCGTATAGGCGGTCAAATGGGACGTTGGACAATGGCACAAAGGAACCCATTCCCCCAGCTTATGAGTCATACATGGGGATGGATCCAATGCAGGGTGTGCCTTACAATGTAACAGTCTGTCGTTTTGGGGTTGTACCTGTTCCAGCATGCCTGTCAGCTTGGTGCATCCTGGCAGGGCCAGCGTGACCCTGGTCGGGACTTTGTGAGGAGGGACCGGGTTGGGCCTAAAGTTGGGTCCCCTAGTCTATTAGCGTTAGGTCGGGTAGAGTCTGAGTCCTTAGTCCTAGGTCTATTAGGGCAGGAGGGCCAAGGGGGGACCTCCTGAGGCTTGAGTGTCTGTGTTTCCCCCCTTGGGAGCTGTCCGAGTCTTTCCCAGAATGTATACTTGTCATTACTGGGGTAGGTTGGGCTCTGTAATACGATACCAAGGACTGGTCTATCACCGGATGTATGTGTGTAGGTTCCTGTGGGGCAGTGATACAGTTTGGGTCGGGCGTGTGTGACAACAACCGCCTGAGCCCTATAAAGACAAGTGCACATTGTCTATTATTAAGCACGGTGGAGGAGGTGTCACAGGCTCCCCTGTCACTTGTAGCAGAGAGGCAGTAACGTTTTGGGAGTGTGTACTTCCTGGGGTCCAGACACCATTATAGGGCGGTGGCTGGCTGTCTGTCTTAGCTTTTGACCCCTTTTCTGGCTTCTTGTACACATACATAATACAACCATTCAGAAATATTTCATGTTCTATTCATCCTTCTTCATGAATGGCTTTGGCAACTTTGAACCAAGCATCTGCTGTTTGCAGCAGCCCATGGCCCCATAACAAACAACTTTCCCTTCTTAAAAGAGTACACCATTCATTCGGCTCTAGCCGAGCACCCAAATGCCTAGTGACTCCACACACTTTTGCCAATCTCTTCCCTTCCTTGATAGCATCCTCTCCTTCTCGCTCTAATACCAGATCACAAGCCAAACTACCCTCTTTAGGTCTTTCTAACTTCTGCCCCATCGTTAGCTATTGGGAAGTTTATGTGTCCAGGCTCAGGATTTGTATGGCGGTTTTATGAAGCTGTCCTGGACTCAAGGGTCCAACAATCCTCCGACCACCACCTGTCCTCTTTCGGACCACCTTCCAATATATAACACTATCTTGCTACGTTCTGTTATGATGACTGTGATATTTATGTGTGTCTGCTCAGGACTTTCAAGGGGTCATGAGGCTGTCCTGACTCAAGGGTCTGACAATCCTCTATCCGTCACCTGCTACCAGTTCAGACCATATCACAGTCTCAAGTTAACGAGGACAAAAGACAAAATGGATAGAGAGAGAGAGAGAGAAAAGAACGTCTACAGTGTTTGACTGCCGTGCAAGTCTCCTTACACACGTCTTCCCAAAACATAGACCAGTCACAGCCCTGTTCACTTCAGTTGGCCACAGGTAAGGGAGCGGGCGGGTAATACGTGACTGCTTACTACCCTCAACAAGATAATTAACAAACAGATAAGGAGTACAGTAATTAATATTCAATGCACCACTTTAAATCTCATTTACATTCCCCAGAACCATACCCAAATCCCTCACTCTATTTTTTTCCTCCTCTTCAAACTGTTCTGGTTGTTGAAGTTGCAATGGACACCTTTTGGCTGCGTGTCCCCTCCTTTCAATTTCACTCTCTATAGCCTGTGGTGACTTGCCAACTTCAAGTTTAACTGGATAATGTACGTTTAATCTAAATACTAACACATCTGTGATTTCTGCTAACAAGGGCTTGTAACCAAGAACCTCTTTCTTGTATCCTGGCTACCACTTTAACCAACCCCCAGCCCTCTTCATGTATCCCAAATAACAGACCACAAACACATTTAGGACTTGACATAAACAACCAACAACAAAATGTGACCAACAACCAACAACAAGATATGTGACGGCCGCAATGGAGCACAGGATTTCTCAAACTGTCACGGGATCCCCCACGCCACTGTGCGTGTTCCTGACGCCCCCCCCCCCGAGGTTTTCCCGTGCTTTGCCTGCACAATTATTTATTTTTATTTCCTCAGGAGCAGTTTAACCATGTCCTGACGCCTTCTCCTGGTCCCAGGAGAAGTTTAACCACGTCAACTAATTTCATCCGTCATCCATGACTATATAAGCAATCCCCAACTCCCAACAGCCATCACAAAACACAATGATCGATCAACAAAACAGTACAGAATAAAACAGGCGTTAGATATAATTTGCAGGTTCTTTAACTTATCAATGGACTCGAGGCAAGATTAATACCTGTCTTTGAGGGTCGCAGGAAGCCGTTATGGGCACAGAGATTGACCAGCCACGGATACAGGATAAACAGTAGACTAGATATAGAGGATATCAAAAGTGTCTCACTGTTTCTAGAGTTGATCAGTCTCTTCCTGTATTTCTGCGTTGGCTTCTCCTGGTCCCTTCTTGAGATCGGCTACCTGGCGATCCTAGCCTCGAGCCCCACGTTGGGCGCCAAAATGTTTTGGATTCAGAATAAAAGTTCTGAAATTATTATATCTACTCCTTTATCAAATTAAAGCATGCATGCCATTAAGAAGTAATCATGCTCTTACACTTAGTTCAGAATAAGAAACTTCTAGTTTATTTCCGTTTTTTTGGTTGGTTTTTATACCCTCGCAAAACAGGACAGCATATGCAAAACATGTTGAAAAGTCAGCAGTTTTAGTAAATTTAGCAATAATTTCAACAAACTTAACAATTAATTAAAGCTATTATTATATGATGACGTCATGTCTGGTCTTGATGCAATTTCTGGGAGATGAATGAGGAAGCAGCAGAAAGCTACAGGAAGCTACAGTCTATTGATAACTCAATGCGGTCTGGCTCCAGACAGAAAAAGAGGAAGTAGCAAAATATCTTGAAAGTATTACGTTTTTTTAACATTCAATGTTTCTGATACAGATATAAAGCGTTTGGAATAGACATTTTAATATACCTCACCTAGTAACCTAGTAACACCTGATATCATTATTATTCACATCCATTACAATATGATGGGGCAGTTTTGATGGGACAATTCTGATGGGGCAGTTTTGATGGTGGCAATATGATGGGGCAGTTTTGATGGGGCAATTCTGATGGGGCAGTTTTGATGGTGGCAATATGATAGGGAAGTTTTGATGGTGGCAATATGATGGGGCAGATTTGATGGTGGCAATATGATGGGGCAGTTTTGATGGGGCAATTCTGATGGGGCAGTTTTGATGGTGGCAATATGATGGGGCAGTTTTGATTGGGACAATTTTAATGGAGCAGTTTTAAAGGTGGCAATATGATGGGGCAGTTTTGATGGGGACACTTTTGATGGTGGCAATATGATGGGGCAGTTTTGATGGGGACAATTTTTATGGGGCAATTCTGATGGGGCAGTTTTGATGGCAATATGATGGGGGCAGTTTTGCTGGTGGACGTTTTGGCAATTCAGCTATTCAGCATTCCCACGCATTTTCCCCAGGAAATGCATTTTCTAGTTATTAGTGGGACTGCTTTAGCAGTCCCACTATTGTTATTTATTATTTCTTTATTATTCCGTACATTTTTTGGCTCTGCGTAACTTCTGCATATTTTTAGCTATTAAAACCATTCAATTATTAAATTGTTCGTCTCTTTCAGCTGATGATGGGACTTTTTCAAATTTTTTTCTACTATTAAGCTTTTTAACACTTTTTTTTAACACTGAAGTCAATGGGAGCATGCTTCAGATCCTTAAAATCTACTTCTGATCCCAAAAGTTTCAGCTCCTTCATACTTTCACCTACAGACGCCAAACTTTAAAATGTTCACAAAATATTCAACTATCTGGCTATATCTTTTCCGTTTGATATCTTTTACAGTTTTTGCGAAAAAGGGGGAGGGGACAGACACACCATGTACTGATTTATAATAGAGGAATATGATGGGGCAGTTTTGATGGGGCAATTCTGATGGGGCAGTTTTGATGGTGGCAATATGATGGGGCAGTTTTGATGGGGCAATTCTGATGGGGCAGTTTTGATGGTGGCAATTCTGATGGGGCAGTTTTGATGGGGCAATTCTGATGGGGCAGTTTTGATGGTGGCGATTTGATGGTGCAGTTTTGATGGTGGCAATATGATGGGGCAGTTTTGATGGGGACAATTTTAATGGAGCAGTTTTAAAGGTGGCAATATGATGGAGCAGTTTTGATGGGGGTAGTTTTGATGGTGGCAATATGATGGGGCAGTTTTGATAGGGCAATTCTGATGGGGCAGTTTTGATGGTGGCAATATAATGGGGCAGTTTTGATGGGACAATTCTGATGGGGCAGCTGTGATGGTGGCAATATGATGGGGCAGTTTTGATAGGGCAATTTTGATGGGGCAATTTTGATGGGGGCCGTTTTAGCAATTCAGCTACTCAGCATTCCCACGCATTTTCCCCAGGAAATGCATTTTTAGTGGGAGTGCTTTACCATTCCCACTATTGTTATTTATTTTTAATCTTAATTTTATTATTACGTACGTTTTTTTGTCTCTGCGTAACCTCGGCATACTTTCAGCTATTAAAACCATTCAACTATTAAAATGTTCATCTCTTTCAGCTTATGATGGGACTTTTTCAACTTTTTTTCTACTATTTATACTTTTTAAAATAATAGGCTTTAACACTTTTTTTTAACATTGAAGTCAATGGGAGCATGCTTCAGATCCTTAGAATCTTCTTCCGCTCCCAAAAGTTAAGCTTCTTCATACTTTCACCTACAGACGCCAAACAAACTTGAAAATGTTCACAAAATATTCAGCTATCTGGCTATATCTTTTCAGTTTGATATCTTTTACAGTTTTTGTGAAAAAGCTATTTGTTTAGTGGTCATTTCAGGAAATTTTAGCTATTAAACAGAGTGTACTGTGTTACTTTTGTTGCCATGGTTACCAAAGCTTCAGTTATACACAGGGAGGAGGTGGCTGGAGCATCTCAGCTCTGATTACAGAGCCCAGGGGAGGGAACAGGCACACCATGTACTGATTTATAATAGAGGAATATGATGGGGCAGTTTTGATGGTGGCAATATGATGGGGCAGTTTTGATGGGACAATTCTGATGGGGCAGTTTTGATGGGGGCAGTTTTGATGGTGGCAATATGATGGGGCAGTTTTGATGGTAGCAATATGATGGGGCAGTTTTGATGGGGCAATTCTGATGGGGCAGTTTTGTTGGTGGCAATATGATGGGGCAGTTTTGATGGGGACAATTTTAATGGAGCAGTTTTAAAGGTGGCAATATGATGGGGCAGTTTTGATGGTGGCAGTTTTGATGGGGGTAGTTTTGATGGGGCAGTTTTGATGGTGGCAATATGATGGGGCAGTTTTGATGGGGCAATTCTGATGGGACAGTTTTGATGGTGGCAATATGATGGGGCAGTTTTGATGGGGCAATTTGGGGCAGTTTTGATGGGGCAATTCTGATGGGGCAGTTTTGATGGCAATATGATGGGGGCAGTTTTGATGCTGGCAATATGATGGGGCAGTTTTGATGGTGGCAATATGATGGGGCAGTTTTGATAGTGGCAATATGATGGGGCAGTTTTGATGGGGCAATTCTGATGGGGCAGTTTTGATGGTGGCAATATGATGGGGCAGTTTTGATGGTGGCAATATGATGGGGCAGTTTTGATGGTGGCAATATGATGGGACAGTTTTGATGGTGGCAGTTTTAATGGGGCAGTTTTGATGGTGGCAGTTTTGATGGGGGTAGTTTTGATTGGGGCAATATGATGGGGCAGTTTTGATGGGGCAATTCTGATGGGACAGTTTTGATGGTGGCAATATGATGGGGCAGTTTTGATGGGGCAATTCTGATGGGGCAGTTTTGATGGGGCAATTCTGATGGGGCAGTTTTGATGGCAATATGATGGGGGCAGTTTTGATGGTGGCAATATGATGGGGCAGTTTTGATGGTGGCAATATGATGGGGCAGTTTTGATGGGGCAATTTGGGGCAGTTTTGATGGGGCAATTCTGATGGGGCAGTTTTGATGGCAATATGATGGGGGCAGTTTTGATGCTGGCAATATGATGGGGCAGTTTTGATGGTGGCAATATGATGGGGCAGTTTTGATAGTGGCAATATGATGGGGCAGTTTTGATGGGGCAATTCTGATGGGGCAGTTTTGATGGTGGCAATATGATGGGGCAGTTTTGATGGTGGCAATATGATGGGGCAGTTTTGATGGTGGCAATATGATGGGGCAGTTTTGATGGTGGCAGTTTTGATGGGGCAGTTTTGATGGTGGCATCAAGATTCTTCTTTTTTGGTCGGCTCCAGGCCACCTGTTGATTGCAGTTGATAAGTAATTTGTTTGCTGCATCCCCCCTGCCGAACTTACCCCTACATGTTCAGCCTCTGATGGAGTTGGAAGACCCTGAATGCCGAAGGGTCTTGCACCACCTGGTGGTTGAACTAAGGAGACGGCAAGTTTAAAGATCATTATCCAAAGGCTTGTGATTACTAAAATTGTGGTGAGTGCAATCTCACGGGGGGCGACCCCCTCACGTGGTGATCATTATTGGTGGAAGGATTTCTACGTATACCTTCATAACCACAGACCACATCTTTATTTTGAAACTTTCCAGTCTCTTCAGCATCTGTTTTATATAAAGTGTTTTATAACATCGGACACTCAGCGCTGCTTCAATAAGTACAACGAATCAGAGACTTGGCTCGCATATTTTATGATTTTAGTCTTATTGTTTAATTACATGTTCAATTTTTAAAGTAGCTGCTTGAACCTGCTGCAGCTGATTACAGAGTAATTCCAAGGCGCGGATTGATGTGAGGCAGAGGCGGTTTAAATTGTCCACATATCTTACAGTTTTGATGGTTGCAATATGATTGGGCAGTTTTGATGGGGACAATTTTGATGGGGCAATTTTGATGGGGCAATTTGATGGGGACCGTTTCAGCAACTCAGCTATTCAGCATTCCCACGCATTTTCCCCAGGAAATGCATTTTCTAGTTTTTATTACTACTTCTTTATTATTCTGTACGTTTTTTGGCTCTGCGTAACTTCTGCATACTTTCAGCTATTAACCACTTCAGCCCCGTAAGGATTTACCCCCTTCCTGACCAGAGCACTTTTTACAATTTGGCACTGTGTTGTTTTAACTGCTAATTGCGCGGTCATGCAATGCTGTACCCAAACGAAATTTGCGTCCTTTTCTTCCCACAAATAGAGCTTTCTTTTGATGGTATTTGATCACCTCTGCCGTTTTTATTTTTTGAGCTATAAACAGAAAAAGACCGAAAATTTGGAAAAAAAATGATATTTTCTATTTTTTGTTATAAAAAAAATCCAATAAACTCAATTTTAGTCATACATTTAGACCAAAATGTATTTGGCTACATGTCTTTGGTAAAAAAAATGTCAATAAGTGTATATTTATTGGTTTGCGCAAAAGTTATAGCGCCTACAAACTAGGGTACATTTTCTGGAATTTACACAGCCTTTAATTTATGACTGCCTATGTCATTTCTTGAAGTGCTAAAATGGAAGGCAGTGCAAAACCCCCACAAATGACCCCATTGTGGAAAGTAGACACCCCAAGGAAATTGCTGAGAGGCATGTTGACCCCATTGAATATTCATTTTTTTTGTCCCAAGTGATTGAATAATGACGAAAAAAAATTACAAAAAGTTGTGACTAAATGATATATTGCTCACACAGGCCATGGGCATATGTGGAATTGAACCCCAAAATATATTCAACTGCTTTTCCTGAGTATGGGATACCACATGTGTGAGACTTTTTGGGAGCCTAGCCGCGTACGGGGCCCCGAAAACCAATCACTGCCTTCAGGTTTTCTAGGGCGTAAATTTTTGATTTTACTCCTCACTACCTATCACAGTTTTGAAGGCCATAAAATGCCCAGATGGCATAAACCCCCCCAAATGACCCCATTTTGGAAAGTAGACACCCCAATCTATTTGCTTTGAGGCATCTTGAGTCCATGGAATATATTATATTTTGACACAAGTTGCGGGAAAGTGACAATTTTTTTTTTTTTTGCATAAAGTTGTCACTAAATGATATATTGCTCACACAGGTCATGGGCATATGTGGAATTGCACCCCAAAATACATTTAGCTGCTTCTCCTGAGTATGGGGATACCACATGTGTGGGACTTTTTAGGAGCCTAGCCGTGTACGGGGCCCCGAAAACCAATCACCGCCTTCAGGCTTTCTAAGGGTGTAAATTTTTTATTTCACTCTTCACTGCCTATCACAGTTTCGGAGGCCATGGAATGCCCAGGTGGCACAAACCCCCCCCAAATGACTCCATTTTGGAAAGTAGACACCCCAAGCTATTTGCTGAGAGGCATGGTGAGTATTTTGCAGTTCTCATTTGTTTTTGAAAATGAAGAAAGACAAGAAAAAACATTTTTTTTTTCTTTTTTCAATTTTTAAAACTTTGTGACAAAAAGTGAGGTCTGCAAAATACTCACTATACCTCTCAGCAAATAGCTTGCGGTGTCTACTTTCCAAAATGGGGTTATTTGGGGGGTTTTGTGCCACCTGGGCATTCCATGGCCTCCGAAACTGTGATAGGCAGTGAAGAGTGAAATCAAAAATTTACGCCCTTAGAAAGCCTGAAGGCGGTGCTTGGTTTTCGGGGTCCCGTACGAAGCTAGGCTCCCAAAAAGTCTCACACAAGTGGTATCCCCATACTCAAGAGAAGCAACAGAATGTATTTTGGGGTGTAATTTCACATATTCCCATGGCATGTTTGAGCAATATATCATTTAGTGACAACTTTGTGCAAAAAAAATAAAAATTGTCTCTTTCCCGCAACTTGTGTCACAATATAAAATATTCCATGGACTCGACATGCCTCTCAGCAAATAGCTCGAGGTGTCTACTTTCCAAAATGGGGTCATTTGGGGGGGTTTGAACTGTCCTGGCATTTTATGCACAACATTTAGAAGCTTATGTCACACATCACCCACTCTCTTAACCACTTGAAGACAAAGCCCTTTCTGACACTTTTTGTTTACATGAAAAATTATTTTTTTTTGCAAGAAAATTACTTTGAACCCCCAAACATTATATATTTTTTTAAAGCAAAGGCCCTACAGATTAAAATGGTGGGTGTTTTTTTTTTTCACACAGTATTTGCGCAGCGATTTTTCAAACGCATTTTTGGGGGAAAAAACACACTTTTTTAAATTTTAATGCACGCTTTAGTGCATATAATTTTTCATATTGCCCAAATGTTTGATGGAAAAAAAAGATGATCTTAGGCCGCGTACATGGATACCAAACATAACATGCTTTAAAATTGCGTACAAATGTGCAGTGGCAGCAAAATAAATAAATTTTGAAAAGCCTTTAAAAGCCTTTACAGGTTACCACTTTAGATTTACAGAGGAGGTCTACTGCTAAAATTACTGCCCTCGATCTGACCTTCGTGGTGATACCTCACATGCATTGTGCAATTGATGTTTACATTTGACGCCAGACCAACGCTTGCGTTCGCCTTGGCATGAGAGCAGGGGGGACAGGGGTGCTTTTTTTTTCTTTTTTTTTTCTTTATTATTTTTTTGCTTTTTTATCTTATTTTTAAACTGTTCCTTTCATTTTTTTTTTAATCGTTTTTATTGTTATCTCAGGGAATGTAAATATCCCCTATGATAGCAATAGGCAGTGACAGGTACTCTTTTTTGAAAAAATTGGGGTCTATTAAAACCTAGATCTCTCCTCTGCCCTCAAAGCATCTGACCACACCAAGATCGGTGTGATAAAATGCTTCCCCAATTTCCCAATGGCGCTGTTTACATCCGGCGAAATCTAAGTCATAAAATGCTTGTAGCTTCCGGTTTCTTAGGCCATAGAGATGTTTGGAGCCACTCTGGTCTCTGATCAGCTCTATGGTCAGCTGGCTGAATCATCGGCTGCATTCTCAGGTTCCCTGTTGAGACAGGAGAGCCAGAGAAAAACACGGAAGACGGTGGGGGGGCATTCCCTCCCACTGCTTGTAAAAGCAGTCTAGAGGCTAATTAGCCACTAGGATTGCTTTTACATGAAAGCCGACCGCTGGCTGAAAAGAATGATACCAAGATGATACCTAAACCTGCAGGCATCATTCTGGTATAACCACTCAAAGTCGTGAATGGCGTACCTGAAGACAAAAAAATGGTTAAAAATAAAGCACAGTAAACGGTAAAGTATAAAAAATTGCATTACTGAAAAGCAAACATGATAAAACATAATAACAATAAAACATTGCAGAATAGAATACAGTAAAAAAGAGCAGAACAATAGAGAGAGAATAGAGAGAGCGAGAACAATGAAACGACAACTCTTTTTTTTTTATTTTATTTTTTTTTGTGTTTTTTTTTTTTTTTACACTTTTTTTTGTAACTGTAACTTTTATAACTGTAACCGGTTCCAGGTTTGGGTCTCTCAAAATGCGATGGCATCTTGGGAGACCCTGTGAAAGTGTGCCTAGTCTGTGCAATGCTGTACCCTACGCTAATACTCAACTAGTGTATGGTAGCTTTCAAAACATTCACCAATGCAAAGACCAGGATTGTCAGGACAGGGGGGACAATAATAACGGGTGTCACGCCTATATCCGCACTTGCTGCAGACACAACATCTTTTTTGGGGGGGTTCGTTGGGTAGGGGTACTCGGGAGGACATAAAGAAAATGCCTCTCATGCAGCCGACTTTATTTGGTTGGGGATGTGAATGGGGGAAGTACGGGCGCTGCAGAAGTGGTGAGTTCCCAATTAGGATTGGCGAATGCAGCAGGAAGGGCATTATGGGCACGACGGGCCTGTGTTTGTCTTCTTCTTGGTGGCAGCGGGACACTACTTGTGCTTGCCACCTCACCAGCTTGAACTGCACTTATGGGACTCGCCACGTCACCAAGTGTTACTGCAGTGCTGGTTTGACTACAACCGGGGTGTACTAGGCTGCTGGCGCTTGCCAGTTCACCAAAATGCTACCAAAAAAACTGTTAGCGATCGCAGGGATCAGGCCTAACTATCCGAACACTGCAGTTATGCGGTTAGTGTTTTGTAAGTGACAGTGATCGATCGATACTGCACTTGGGTGGGCTGGGCTGGGCTGGGCGGAGGGGCAAAACGCAGGTGCTAGCAGGTATCTGGGCTGATCCCGCTAACACTGCATTTTTGGGAACCCTAAACTGCTGGGGACGCTAGTATAGATCTGATCAGATCAGATATTGATCCGTTCAGATACTATACCACTAAGGGAGGTGTACGGTGCGTGCCTGGGTGTTAGCGGTACTGGCGCTAACCTGACGCTGCTTGGGGCTGGTGCTTGCCAGTTCACCAAAATGCTACCAAAAAAACCGTTAGCGATCGCAGGGATCAGGCCTAACTCTGCGAACGCTGCAGTTATGCGCTTAGTGTTTTGTAAGTGACAGTGATCGATCGATACTGCACTTGGGTGGGCTGGGCTGGGCTGGGCGGAGGGGCAAAACGCAGGTGCTAGCAGGTATCTGGGCTGATCCCGCTAACACTGCGTTTTTTGGGAACCCTAAACTGCTGGGGACGCTAGTATAGATCTGATCGGATCAGATATTGATCCGTTCAGATACTATACCACTAAGGGAGGCGTATGCTGCGTGCGTGGGTGTTAGCCGTACTGGCGCTAATCTGACGCTGCCTGGGGTGACGCATATCACCGCCGGGCGAACAGGGGGCTAAATCTTTATTAGATAATAAACGGCGGGTGCCCTGACACTATAAAAAATAAACAAACTAACCAGCGTCACCCGTAATGGTTATACGGTGATCAGTGGTGAAAGGGTTAACTAGGGGGCAATCAAGGTGTTAAAACATTTATTAGGTAGTATATGGGGGTCCCTGTCGCTATAAAATGCTGATGTGGAACCTAAATATTTACCTCCCAAACTAGCGTCACCAGCGACACAGAAAAATGATCGCTTAGCAACACTGGTGACAGGGGGTGATCAAGGGGTTAAAACTTTATTAGGGGGGGTTAGGGGGGGTACCCAAGACCTAAAGGGGGCTAACACTAACTGCCCTACCACACTAACTGTCACAAACTGACACCATGCAGTAATCAGAAAAAAAAAACTGCTTGGTGTCAGTGTGATGGGGGGGAGGGGTGATCGGGGGGGATCGGGGGGTAAAGGGGGGTGTAAAGTGTGCCTGGCATGTTCTAGTGTGTGTGTTGTGTTGTGCAACTCACTCAGATGTCTTCTCTCCTCGGCGCCGGAACGGAAACTGCCGAGCCGAGGAGAGATGACATCACATCCCCTGCCTCTGTGTACTACACAGAGGCAGGGGAAGATTCTCATTGGCTAGGAGCGATCGCGAGGGGGGGGGCCACAAATGGATGGCCTCCCCCTCATCTCTGACCGCTGCCAGACCACAGCTGACCGCCTTGGGCACCGGGGGGTCTCCGGGAAGGCAATCAAGTACCAGGTACGTGATTTTGCCTGCCCGTGCCATTCTGCCGCAGTATATCTGCGTTAGGCAGTCGGCAAGTGGTTAAAACCATTCAACTATTAAAATGTTCGTCTCTTTCAGCTGATGATGGGACTCTTTCATCTTTTTTTCTTCTATTTATACTTTTTAAAATATTAAGCTTTTTAACACTTTTTTTAACATTGAAGTCAATGGGAGCATGCTTCAGATCCTTAAAATCTTCTTCCGCTACCAAAAGTTTCAGCTCCTTCATACTTTCACCTACAGATGCCAAACAAACTTTAAAATGTTCACAAAATATTCAGCTATCTGGCTATATATTTTCAGTTTGATATCTTTTACAGTTTTTGTGAAAAAGCTGTTTGTTTAGTGGTCATTTCAGAAAATTTTACCTATTAAATAGAGTGGACTGTGTTGCTTTTGTTGCCATGGTTACCACAGCTTCTGTTATACACGGGGGGGAGGTGGCTGGAGCATCTCAGCTCTGATTACAGAGCCTGGGGGAGGAGACAGACACACCATGTACTGATTTATAATAGAGGAATATGATGGGGCAGTTTTGATGGGGCAATTCTGATGGGGCAGTTTTGATGGGGTCAGTTTTGATGGTGGCAATATGATGGGGCAGTTTTGATGGGGCAATTCTGATGGGGCAGTTTTGATGGTGGCAATATGATGGGGCAGTTTTGATGGGGACAATTTTGATGGGGCAATTCTGATGGGGCAGTTTTGATGGCAAGATGATGGGGGCAGTTTTGACGGGTCAGTTTTGATGGGGCAGTTTTGAAGGTGGCAATATGATGGGGCAGTTTTGATGGGGACAATTTTGATGGGGCAATTCTGATGGAGCAGTTTTGATGGCAGTATGATGGGGCACTTTTGATGGGGCCATTTTAGCAATTCTGCTATTTAGCATTCCCACGCATTTTCCCCAGTAAATGCATTTTCTAGTTAGTGGGACTGCTTTAGCAGTCCCACTATTGTTATTCGTTTTTATTTATTTTTAATTTTAATTTTAATTTTATTATTCCGTATGTTTTTTGGCTCTGCGTAACTTCTGCATACTTTCAGCAATTAAAACCATTCAACTATTAAAATGTTCATCTCTTTCAGCTGATAATGGCGATAATGGGACTTTTCCAACTTTTTTTCTACTATTTATACTTTTTAAAATGTTAAGCTTTTTAACACTTTTTTTAACATTGAAGTCAATGGGAGCATGCTTGAAATCCTTAAAATCTTCTTCCGCTCCCAAAAGTTTCAGCTCCTTTATACTATCACCTACAGATGCCAAACTTTAAAATGTTCACAAAATATTCAGCTATCTGGCTATATCTTTTCGGTTTGATATCTTTTACAGTTTTTGTGAAAAAGCTGTTTGTTTAGAGGTCATTTCAGGAAATACACAGTGATGGGCGGTGGGGGAGGTGGCTGGAGCATCTCAGCTCTAAACACAGAGCCCAGGGGAGAGGACAGACACACCATGTACTGATTTATAATAGAGGAATATGATGGGGCAGTTTTGATGAGGCAATTTTGATGGGGCAGTTTTGATGGTGGCAAAATGATGGGGCAGTTTTGATGGGGCAATTCTGATGGGGCAGTTTTGATACTTGCAATATGATGGGGCAGTTTTGATGAGGTAATTCTGATGGGGCAGTTTTGATGGTGGCAATATGATGGGGCAGTTTTGATGGGGACAATTTTGATGGGGCAATTGTGATGGGGCAGTTTTGATGGCAGCATGATGGGGGCAGTTTTAGCAATTCAGCTATTTAGCATTCCCACGCATTTTCCCTAGGAAATGCATTTTCTATTTATTATTCCATTCATGTTTTGGCTCTGCGTAACTTCTGCATACTTTCAGCTATTAAAACCATTCAACTTTTAAAATGTTCAGCTCTTTCAGCTAATGATGGGACGTATTCACCTTTTTTCTACTATTTATACTTTTTAAAATATTAAGCTTTTTAACACTGAAAAAAGATGAAAAAGACCCCCTAAGCGGGGCTTTAATGCAGCCAATGATAAAAAAGAGTAATGTGATAATCAGGATAATTTATTAATACAAAAATTGTTACACAGGGTTGATGACCTCTGACATTAGAAGTCAAGACATGAAATGTGGTACAACAAATTGTTAAAAAGCCGGCAACAATATACAATACAATATATCCAAAGCAACAAGATCAAGTTTACTATTGATGTTCTGACGCGTTTCGACCCTGGGGGGTCTTCTTCAGAGGACAGATGATTAACAGCAATTAAGTTACTTCTGATGGTTGGCCGTGGTGTGAGAAAGTCAGCACCTCCTCCCCTCTCCTTCTCTCCATCCCTAGACGGTGAACTAACCCCCCCGGGGGGAAGCGAGCATCAAGTCACCGCACCTTGCAAGGGATCACACAAACTCCCCTTGAAAGACCGGGGGAGGAGGGGGAATGCCCGCACTGCACCTTAAATAGGGAGTAATGATCAAATGGGAATGCCAGCAACTCAATCAGCCTATATCAGTAGTGTGCAAGCGTTCGGCGGCATATGGAGGTTGAAAAGATTTTTCTATTTTTATTTCTTTATTTAATTTTATTATTCTGTACGTTTTTTGGCTCTGTGTAACTTCTGCATACTTTCAGCTATTAAAACCATTCAACTATTAAAATGTTCGTCTCTTTCAGCTGATGATGGGACTTTTTCGACTTTTTCAACTTTTTTTCTACTATTTATACTTTTTAAAATATTAAGCTTTTTAACACTTTTTTTTAACATTGAAGTCAATGGGAGCATGCTTCAGATCCTTAAAATCTTCTTCCGCTCCCAAAAGTTTCAGCTCCTTCATACTATCACCTACAGATGCCAAACAAACTTTAAAATGTTCACAAAATATTCAGCTTTCTGGCTATATCTTTTCGGTTTGATATCTTTTACAGTTTTTGTGAAAAAGCTGTTTGTTTAGAGGTCATTTCAGGAAATACACAGTGATGGGCAGTGGGGGAGGTGGCTGGAGCATCTCAGCTCTAAACACAGAGCCCAGGGGAGAGGACAGACACACCATGTACTGATTTATAATAGAGGAATATGATGGGGCAGTTTTGATGAGGCAATTTTGATGGGGCAGTTTTGATGGTGGCAAAATGATGGGGCAGTTCTGATGGGGATAATTTTGATGGAGCAGTTTTGATGGTGGCAATATGATGGGGCAGTTTTGATGGTGGCAATTCTGATGGGGCAGTTTTGATACTTGCAATATGATGGGGCAGTTTTGATGAGGTAATTCTGATGGGGCAGTTTTGATGGTGGCAATATGATGGGGCAGTTTTGATGGGGACAATTTTGATGGGGCAATTGTGATGGGGCAGTTTTGATGGCAGCATGATGGGGGCAGTTTTAGCAATTCAGCTATTTAGCATTCCCACGCATTTTCCCTAGGAAATGCATTTTCTATTTATTATTCCATTCATGTTTTGGCTCTGCGTAACTTCTGCATACTTTCAGCTATTAAAACCATTCAACTTTTAAAATGTTCAGCTCTTTCAGCTAATGATGGGACGTATTCACCTTTTTTCTACTATTTATACTTTTTAAAATATTAAGCTTTTTAACACTGAAAAAAGATGAAAAAGACCCCCTAAGCGGGGCTTTAATGCAGCCAATGATAAAAAAGAGTAATGTGATAATCAGGATAATTTATTAATACAAAAAATTGTTACACAGGGTTGATGACCTCTGACATTAGAAGTCAAGACATGAACTGTGGTACAACAAATTGTTAAAAAGCCGGCAACAATATACAATACAATATATCCAAAGCAACAAGATCAAGTTTACTATTGATGTTCTAACGCGTTTTGAACCTGGGGGGTCTTCTTCAGAGGACAGATGATTAACAGCAATTAAGTTACTTCTGATGGTTGGCCGTGGTGTGGGAAAGTCAGCACCTCCTCCCCTCTCCTTCTCTCCATCCCCAGACGGTGAACTAACCCCCCCGGGGGGAAGCGAGCATCAAGTCACCGCACCTTGCAAGGGATCACACAGAAACTCCCCTTGAAAGACCGGGGGAGGAGGGGGAATGCCCGCACTGCACCTTAAATAGGGAGTAATGATCAAATGGGAATGCCAGGAACTCAATCAGCCTATATCAGTAGTGTGCAAGCGTTCGGCGGCATATGGAGGTTGAAAAGATTTTTCTATTTTTATTTCTTTATTTAATTTTATTATTCTGTAAGTTTTTCGGCTCTGCGTCACTTCTGCATACTCTCAGCTATTAAAACCATTCAACTATTAAAATGTTCAGCTCTTTCAGCTGATGATCAGATTTTTTCAACTTTTTTCCTACTATTTATACTTTTTAAAATATTAAGCTTTTTAACACTTTTTTTAACATTGAAGTGAATGAGAGCATGCTTTAATTCCTTAAAATCCTCTTCCGCTCCCAAAAGTTTTAGTTCCTTCATACTTTCATCTACAGATGCCAAACAAACTTTAAAATGTTCACAACATATTCAGCTATCTGGCTATATCTTTTCAGTTTGATATGTTTTACAGTTTTTGTGAAAAAGCTGTTTAAGTTTAATGATCATTTCAGGAAAACATAGTGTGTATTGGGCTGCTTAGAGTGGATGATGCCATAACTAGAGCACAGAGACTTAAAAAAAATCTTAGCTCCTTCTCTATAAATTGCTCTCACGCCCAGAAGATCTACTTGTCATACACAATTTATACATCAAAACATAGGTATTTTTGTCTAGTTTCAGGCAATGTGCTTAGTTGTCTGATACGCCTTTTACTTTTGGCTGGTTGAACTTCCAAATGACAAGAGTTCTACACTTTCTTCCATTGACT
This sequence comes from Aquarana catesbeiana, assembly GCF_042186555.1. Classification (NCBI taxonomy): domain Eukaryota; kingdom Metazoa; phylum Chordata; class Amphibia; order Anura; family Ranidae; genus Aquarana; species Aquarana catesbeiana. The sequence goes on from NC_133329.1 coordinate 184,735,471, forward strand.
GCCCTGTATAAAATTCTTCACATTTCCCAGCAAAACGTACAGCCAACTTATTTTTTAATTCGCTTATATGCCCACATTTTTAAGTTTATCAACATAAATTTTATACCGATACGTTCACAAAGGTCCTGTGTCTCTAATAAGGATGAGCTGACCACCCCCCTGTTCGGTTCGCACCAGAACATGCGAACAGGCAAAAAATTTGTTCGAACACACGAACACCATTAAAGTCTATGGGACACGAACATGAATAATCAAAAGTGCTAGTTTTAAAGGCTTATATGCAAGTTATTGTCATAAAAATTGTTTAGGGACCTGGGTCCTGCCCCAGGGGACATGGATCAATGCAGAACAGTGATTTTAATAATGCTTAAAGTGAAACAATAAAAGTGTAATATCCCTTTAAATTTCGTACCTGGGGGGTGTCTATAGTATGCCTGTAAAGGGGCGCATGTTTCCCATGTTTAGAACAGTCTGACAGCAAAATGACATTTCAAAGGAAAAAAAGTCATTTAAAACTACTTGCGGCTATTAATGCATTGCCGGTCCAACAATACACATAGAAGTTCATTGATAAAAACGGCATGGGAATTCCCCACAGGGGAACCCTGAACCAAAAAAAAATGACGTGGGGGTCCCCCTAAATTCTATACCAGGCCCTTCAGGTCTGGTATGCATATTAAGGGGAACCCCGTGCCAAATTTTTTTTTTAAATGACGTGGGGGTCCCCCTAAAAATCCATACCAGACCCTTATCCGAGCACTTATCCGGGCGGGGGGCTTATCGGAATCTGGAAGCCCCTTTAACAAGGGCACCCCCAGATCCCGGCCCTCCCCCCCTGTGTGAAATGGTAAGGGGGTAGAAAAGTACCCCTACCATTTCACTAAAAAACTGTCAAAAATGTTAAAAATGACAAGAGACAGTTTTTGACAATTCCTTTATTTAAATGCTTCTTCTTTCTTCTATCTTCTTTCTTCTGTCTTCCTTCGGTTTCTTCCTCCATCTTCTTCTGGTTCTTCTGGCTCTTCTGGTTCTTCCTCCGGTGTTCTCATCCAGCATTTCCTCAACGGCGTCTTCTTCCCTTCTTCTCTTCGGGCCGCTCCGCATCCATGGCATGGAGGGAGGCTCCCACTCTTTTCTTCATCTTCTTCATCTTCTTCATCTTCTTCTCTTCTTCATCTTCCTCTCCGGGTCACTCCGCATCCATGGTGGCATTGAGGGAGGCTCCAGCTGTGTGACACTTCTCCTCTTCTGACGGTTCTTAAATAACGGGGGGCGGGGCCACCCAGTGACCCCGCCCCCTCTGACGCACAGTGACTTGACGGGACATTCCTGTGGCGTCACGGGGAATTCCACAGGGAAGTCCTGTCATGCCCCTGTGCATCAGAGGGGGGCAGGGTCACCAGGTGGCCCCGCCCCCCATTATTTAAGAACCGTCAGAAGAGGAGAAGCATCACACAGCGGGAGCCTCCCTCCATGCCACAATGGATGCGGCGCGGCCCGGAGAAGAAGATGAAGAAGAGAAGAAGATGAAGAAGAGAAGAAGATGAAGAGAAGAGTGGGAGCCTCCCTCCATGCCATGGATGCGGAGCGGCCCGAGGAGAAGAAGGGAAGAAGAAGCCGCGGAGGAGATGCACCGGAGGAAGAACCAGAAGAACCAGAAGAACCAGAAGAAGATGAAGGAAGATAGAAGAAAGAAGAAAAAAGCATTTAAATAATAAATAAAGGAATTGTCAAAAACTGTCTCTTGCCATTTTTAACATTTTTGACAGTTTCTTAGTGAAATGGTAGGGGTACTTTCGTACCCCCTTACCATTTCACACAGGGGGGTGGGCAGGGATCTGGGGGTCCCCTTGTTAAAGGGGCTTCCAGATTCCGATAAGCTCCCCGCTACAGACCCCCACAACCACCGGCCAGGGTTGTGGGGATGAGGCCCTTGTCCTCATCAACATGGGGACAAGGTGTTTTGGGGGCTACCCCAAAGCACCCTCCCAATGTTGAGGGCATGTGGCCTGGTAAGGTTCAGGGGGGCCGCTCTCTCGTCCCCCCCTCTTTTCCTGCGTCCTGCCAGGTTGCGTGCTTGGATAAGGGTCTGGTATGGATCTTTGGGGGGACCCAACGCCGTTTTTTTTTTTTAATTTTGGCGCGTGGTTCCCCTTAATATCCATACCAGACCTGAAGGGCCTGGTATGGAATTTAGGGAGACCCCCACGTCATTTTTTTTTAAATGTTGGCCGGGGTTCCCCTTAATATCCACACCAGACCTGAAGGGCCTGGTATTGAATTTAGGGGGACCCCCACGTCATTTTTTTTTTTAAATTTTGGCCGGGGTTCCCCTTAATATCCATACCAGACCTGAAGAGCCTGGTATGGAATTTAGGGGGACCCCACGTCATTTTTTTTTAAAATTTTGGTTCGGGGTTCCCCTGTGGGGATTTCCCATGTCATTTTTATCAATGAACTTCTATGTGTATTGTCGGACCGGCAATGCATTAATAGCCGTGAGTAGTTTTAAATGACTTTTTTTCCTTTGAAATGTTATTTTGCTGTCAGACTGTTCTAAACACGGGAAACATGCGCCCATTTACAGGCATACTATAGACACCCCCCAGCTATGAAATTTAAAGGGATATTACACTTTTATTGTTTCACTTTAAGCATTATTAAAATCACTGCTCCTGAAAAAACGGCCGTTTTTAAAACTTTTTTTGCATTGATACATGTCCCCTGGGGCAGGACCCAGGTCCCCAAACACTTTTTATGACAATACCATGCATATAAGCCTTTAAAATTAGCACTTTTGATTTCTCCCATAGACTTTTAAAGGATGTTCCGCGGCATTCGAATTTGCCGCAAACACCCCAAATTGTTTGCTGATCGGCGAACTTGCGAACAGCCGATGTTCGAGTCGAACATGAGTTCAACTCAAACTCGAAGCTCATCTCTAGTCTCTAACGGTGAAGTTGCTGTTTCCATAGCATGTACTGTTTTGGATTTAGTAAGGCTTGTTTGAAGGGTTCTCTCACACTGTCTCTCACTCATTATGTGTGGGGATTAATGATCAAAAAGCTTTTCAAAAAACCTTTAAATATTCCACATCTTTCATACATTAGTGGTGTTGTTAAACTTTTTAATGAAATTCATGTTTATTTTAAAACCATTACTACTTTTCCAACTATTCTCACTTCTTCAACTTTTTCTTACGGATTTAACCACTTCAATACCAGGCACGTATGCACCTTCCTGCCCAGACCAATTTTCAGCTTTCAGCGCTCTCACACTTTGAATGAAAATTACTCAGTCATGCTACACCGTATCTAAACAAAATTTTTATCATTTTCTTCTCACAAATAGAGCTTTCTTTTGGTGGTATTTAATCACCACTGGGTTTTTTTTATTTTTTGCGATATAAGCGAAAAAACAGCAAAAATTTTCAATAAACTCACTTTTTTTAGTTTCTATTGTAAAATTTTGCAAATAAGTCATTTCTCTTCATAAATTTGTGGCAAAATTTATATTGCTACATATCTTTGGTAAAAATAACCCAAATTACTTTATATTATTTGGTCTTTGTGAAAGTTATAGAGTCTACAAACTATAGACTACAAACTATAGTCTACACACCTGATATACTGAAGGCCTATCTCAATTCTTGAGACACTAACAAGCCAGGAAAGTACAAATACCCCCCAAATGACCCCTTTTTGGAAATTAGACAGTCCATGGTATTTACTAAGAGGCATGGTGAGTTTTTTGAAGCTGTAATTTTTTCCCAAAATTTTTGGGAAAAGTACGATTTTTTTTTTACGCAAACTGGTAATATTAACAGGTTATTTCTCTTACACAGCATATGCATAAATGCAGCTACACCCCAAAATACATTCTGCTACTCCTCCCGAGTATGGCAATACCACATGTGTGAGACTTTTACACAGCCTGGCTACATACAGAGGCACAACATTGAAGTAGCACCTTCAGGCGTTCTAGAAGCATAAATTGCACACATCCTTTTTCAACCACCTATTACACTTTTGAAGGCCCTGGAGCACCAGGACAATGGAATTGTCCACAAAATGACCCCATTTTGTAAAGCACACACCCCAACGTATAATCTATGAGGCATAATGAGTCTTTTGAACGGTTCATTTTTTTCCAGAAGGTTTTGGAATATGTGGAAAAAAATGAAAATGCATTTTTTTTACACAAAATTGTCCATTTATAAGATATTTCTAACAAATAGCATGTACATAGCAAAAATGACACCCCAAAAATGCATTCCGCTACTCCTCCCGAGTATGGTGATACCACATGTGTGAGACTTTTACACAGCCTGGCCACATACAGAGGCCCAACATTGAAGTAGCACCTTCAGGCATTCTATAAGCATAAATTACACATATCATTTTCTGACTACCGATCACATTTTTGAAGGCCCTTTATATTTTTTGAAGGCCCTTCATATTTCTAACACATAGCAGGTACATACCAAATAGCAAAAGATTACCTGTGGTTTTAGAAGTGCAGTGGTCCACAGAGGAGAGCATCGGTCCAGGCAGCAGGCAGGAATGAGGTCAGCGACAGCAAAAGCAATCATCCAGGCAGCAGGCAGGAATACTGTCCATAGTTCGTACAGGCAGAGATACTGTCAGCACAGCCAGAGCACAGCCAAAGCACAGGTCCAGGTAGCAGGCAGAGGTGTCCTGGCAGAAATACTGTCCAAAGTCAGTAGAGGCAGCAGGCAGATATATGGTCAACACAGCCAAAGTATTGGTCCAAGCAGCAGGAAGAAACATGGTCCATAATGTCATGGGTCATTAAAGGCAGCAATATGGTCAGCACAGCCAAAGTATTGGTTCAGGCAGCAGGAAGGACCATCAGGCTTATGGTCAGGGGGACAGGGGTAGAGGCTTCTCCCACCCAAATCGCTTTGAAGCCTCCGGGCAACCAGACCATGTTCTGGGAGCACAGAAAATGAGAAACTGGTTTTCTCTACTCAGAACGCTATTCTGAAGCCCCTCACATATGTGAGACCCCTATGTACTGAAGTAGATGGCCAAAAGATCAGTCCAAGTGGCAGGCAAAAACATGGTCGATTAACAGGCCAAGCTCAGTGCATGTGGAAGTCAGAAACATGGTTTAAATCGGCAGGCAGAGGCATCGTCAGTAAACAGGCTGAGGTTGGTGCACATGGAAGTCTGAAACGTGGTTTAAATCGGCAAGCAAAGACATCGTCTGTAAACAGGCCAGGGTCAGTTAATTAACATGGTAGCAGGCAAATGGGGAAATGGCAGTCTGTTAATAATAAGGGTAACTAATATTGGATGGATGTATGATAATTTTTGAAGCAATCTCTGATGCACAGGCCAGGTTGGGAGGGACACTGGGGACAATAATAGCTGGTATCTCTTCTTACTCCTCCTCTGCTGCATACACGGCATTTCTTTTGGCGTCTTCTTCCAGATTCTGTGGGGGGAATGTGATAGGGAAAGTGTTGCTCGTGAAGTCAACTCACGCTATCAGAGTGAATGCCTCCTGGGGCGGGACCTTGTTGTTAAATGAGGGCAGTGACGATATCTTCAATATCTTCAGTAATGAGGTGGTTAATATGGTAAATGCAGCTTTACTATAATTAATACCAACACTTCTATTGTTTTTTCTTGTCATTTTTTTTAACACTCAGTAATAAAAAAAAAAAAAAAAAAAGGTTCACGATAAATTGTTAGGGAACTCAAAACGATTGCAACATTTGAATGTTTAACCACTTTAGCTCCAGAAGATTTACCCCCCCATGACCAGGAAATTTTTTGCGATACAGCACTGTGCTACTTTAAATGATTGCGCGGTTGTGTGACGCTGTACCCAAATAAAATTTATGTCCTTTTTTCCCACAAATAGAGCTTTCTTTTGGTGGTATTTGATCACTTCTACGGTTTTTATTTTTTGCACTATAAACAAAAAAAATGGACAATTTTGAAAAATAATATTTTTTTACTTTCTGCTATAAAACACACCCAATAAAAAAAATGTAAAAAATCTAATTTCTTCATCAGTTTAGGTCAATATGTGTTCTGCTACATGTTTTTGGTAAAAAAACCTCCCAATAAGTGTATATTGATTGTTTTGCGCAATAGTTAGAGCGTCTACGAACAACGGCAATCCGCGACTTATAGTGGGACTGTGCCATTGCAGCGGACAAATTGAGCACTAAGTGACACTGTTTGGGGACCAGTGACACCAATACAGTGATCAGTTCTAAAAAATATGCACTGTCACTGTACTATGACACTGGCAGGGAAGGGGTTAACATCAGGGGCAATCAAAGGGTTAAATGTGTCCCTAGGGCGTGCTTTCTAATGCCCCGTACACATGGTCGGACATTCCCAACAACAAAATCCATGGATTTTTTCCGACGGATGTTGGCTCAAACTTGTTTTGCATAAACACGGTCGCACAAAGTTGTCGGAATTTCCGATCGCCAAGAATGCGGTGACGTACATCACGTACGACGAGACTAGAAAAGGGCAGGTCCGAACCAAGCGCGGAACCCTTTGGGCTCCTTTTGCTAATCTCGTGTTAGTAAAAGTTTGGTGAGAGACGATTCGTACTCTTTCAGACTCGTGGCTTTCAGATCATTTTCTGCTGTTCAGTTTGTGCTTGTGGGTTTGTGTCTGGTCTTCAGTGCAATCAGCGAGTTATGCGTGACTCTGTCATTGTGTTCTTGTTCGTTCGTTACTGTTTTTCAGGTCGCTCTTCACAGGCCTTGCTGTTCTTCAGTGCGTTCTGTTACTTCGTTCTGAGCAGCCGACCATTTTCTAGCCATGTTGCGTATACGTACTCCTCGTAGAGTTCATGCTGTGCGGGGACTTGGTGGTGGGATCCTTACCTTGACACAAGTCCAGTCCATGAACAGGGTGGGGAGGAGTTCATGGACCAAGAATTGGTTGCTCCAGCGTGACCAGTTCTGTCACATGCCTTTGCTCCGTGAGATCCATGAGAATAATCCTGATGATTTCAGGAACTTTCTCAGGATGACGGACCCCTTATTTCACCGTTTGTTGGCTTTGCTGACCCCTTATATTAGCAGGCAGGATACCTGCATGAGGCAAGCCATCACTCCGGAGCAAAGGCTGCGGTACTTGGCGATGGGGAGAAGTCTGCAGGACTTGAAGTTCTCGACAGGCATCTCCCCCCAGGCTCTGGGGATCATTATCCCAGAGACCTGTTCTGCCATCATTCAGGTCCTGCAGAAGGAGTATATTAAGGTAAGATTTATCCTTTTATATCACATTTTATTGTATTTACTGTAATGTTTGATAATATATTGTATTTCTTTCCTCATTCCCTAATTACCATGATTGTAATATGCTGTGAATGTTCCCTTTGTCCTCAATTATGCTGGATTTTTATGTAATTATTTTTTTTGTCCTTCATACATATTTGCCTTCACTTACCTCCCCAGCATGCTCTCCTGGCCTGTATTTTATCAGCTCCATAGTAGTGCTTTACCCCAAACACCCCCTAAAATGTGTAAAAATGTGATTTGTGCTTAAAATTCAGGCAGAGTGCCAGAGACTTTTTTTGGGGTCCCCAAATCAGTTGGAACCTTCCCTCCCCCCAACTGCTAAGTCATCTGATACCAATTCTCTATCTATCCTCACTCATCTATCTGCTGACTTTGCCAAACCCATACACACTATACCCATCTCTTTTGTGGTCAGATGTATGGATGAATTCCCCAAAGCATGTAGTGCAAGGGCCTGCCTGAATACTTTCAAATGGTAATGTTTAAAGTTTTCATATACTATTCTTATCTTGATAGGTAATAGCAGAATGTCCAAATGTGCTCAAATGTGTACAATGTGTATTTATATCTTTGTATTATGACACTTCTTACCTGTCCAGTGGGCTATCAATAGTGTAAGTAAGGAGGGGCTGACCAAAGTATCACACATTATTTAGGCATTCATCTCTCAATGAAGTGGAGAGGGTTACCTGTCCAAGAGCTCCCCCCCCCCATAATATTAGAAATGGCCCATAAGAGGGGGGAGGGGGAATCTAATAGGTGTACCTTATACCTTGGTCTTTAAAAACTCCCTCAAATAAATGTTATATTGATGTTGGCCAAGAATGTTTGTGTCTAATCTGCTTTCCCTGTTTATGTACAAAATGATTATTTTTTTTTCTTGTTTGACTCCACAGTTTCCTTCCAACCCACAGGAATGGCAGACTGTGGCCTCCCACTTTGCCCAGCGGTGGGAATTTCCTAACTTCGGAGGGGCAATTGATGGGAAACACATCCACATCGGGGTCATACTATTTCAACTATAAGGGTGTGATGTTGGCGGTGGTGTCGGCTACTTATGAGTTCCTGTATGTGGATGTGGGGAAGAATGGCCGGATGTCCGATGATGGAGTCATCGCCCAGACGGAGTTCTACAGGCATCTCCAGAATGGCAGCTTGGACTTGCCACCTCCAGAAGACAATGCGGAAGGACTCCCATTCGTCTTCATTGCGGATGAAGCATTTGCGCTGGGGGACCATCTTATGCAGCCATTCCCGATGAGGACCTTCACCCCGGACCAGAGGGTTTTTAATTACCGGCTGGCCAGAGCCAGAAGAGTGGTGGAGAACACGTTTGGAATCATGGCCATCTGGTTCTGCCTATTTCTTACACCCATACACATGGCGGAGTACAAACTGAATCATATAATCCTGGCGTGCTGTGTTCTACACAACTTTTTACGGCAACATTCTGCCAACTATGCTGGCTCAGTTGGGCCTGAGGCCGGAATCCCGAATGAACCAACCCTGACAGCACTTGAAAGTGTCCGTATTGGCTTGCCCCCCCTGAGTGCCTGTGAGGTACGTCTAAGATACCTTGAATACTTTGCGGGTAGGGGGGCCATCAATATGCCAGACAATGTCTGAAACCTTTTTCAAATAAAAAAAACATTTTAACTACTAAAATCTTTGGTGACATTTACTGCTTTTGTTTCTTTTAGCTGACCCTGACAGAAATGTGGTGAGTCCTGAAAATGGCGTGATTGTGTAACGTTACAAAACACTGTTGGGTGTTATTTACTAAAGGCAAAGACACTTTTCACTACAAGTGCACTTGAAACTGCACCTGTAGTGCAAAGTGGATTTTACCTTAGGAAATAACACCCATTGTCACAGAAAACACCAATTCGAGCACAACAAAAGTTTTGGAGCGTTGAAACAATAATCCACACATTCTTGATTATCAATCTTTTTAATCCCAGCACAATCACATGTGCATTTGTAAAAGGTTTTTAAAACAAACCAACATGTTTGTTGTATAACAATTTTTGGGATCACATTAGAAAAAGTAGAAATGTCCATTTAAGATAAAACAGGCATGTTTAAAACCAACAAGAAAGACACAAATCTTGAACTTACAAAGTTCACATTAGGTAGAACTTGAAGGCAATATCCGACATGAGTATTTACAAACTGTGTTTGATATTGCGTTCAGATGGGGTGAAGTCACCCCAATGAAAAGCCAAATTTTGAAGATGCACACAAATTGTCGAATGTCAACATGTGCTAGCCGCCATCACGGGGGATCAAGGGACGTGTTTTGTGGGTGCAACCCCTTCCTCACAGCTACTTTATTATTGAGGAAGGGGTTGCACCCCCAAAACGCCTACATTGATCTCCCGTGATGGCAGATAGCACATGTTGACACACTGTGTGCATCTTCAAATTTTGCTTTTAGCAAATCTGTCATACATTTTTAGATCACAAAAAGCACAAAAAAAAGGATTTGGATGGGTTTTAAACTCTCCCTAAAACATCAGTGATGTTCTTCATTTTTTTTTGAACATCACTGATGTTTTTATGGATGTTTTCCAAGTCCCTATTACACCCCATGATATCCCCAATCAGGACCTGTGCACTTTCAGAGGTGAAATGATCTGGATCCACAACATCACGATCACCTAAAAAGATAGAAACAAAACACACCATGTATTATAAATCTGCCAGCATCCATCTCTTACCTGAGCCTGTGGTCGCAGACACTCACCTGTTGTGGTGACAATTTCCACCACATCTCCTTCCTCCTCCTCCTCCTGTTGTCTTTGGTGGGTCTCCACTTCTTCCAGAGGTGTGGGGTCCGTGGTCTCCTCAGATGAGGGGTGTCCTCTGAGTCTTTTCTCCCCTATGTAAAAAAAAAATAGGTATAGTTAGCACACAGATATTTGATGGCAGAACTAGGAATATGAAACATTGTTTGGAAGTGGGGTACAATTGTCTCTTTTGGCAGCGTTCCAAGATGAAGACATATTTTGTCCTTGGTCAAGCTTGAATACTTACCTGTTTTGTACAAGCTTCACAGATGGAGTCACCCCTATAGTATGCACTGGAGCACCTGTGTGGGACCCCCTAATAAAAAGGGTGTTCTGGTGTCCCACACTAGTGCTCCAGCATCCAGATGTGTAAACAGCTGCTGAGTGTCCTCTCCTTACACAGAATCTAGTTTGCATTTAATTCTAGTTACAAACCCATATAGACAACAAACTTATTTTAAGAGAAGTAGGCCATAAAAAAATTATTCAAATGCATATGGCCAAAACAATGGTGTTTTCTAGTCCGAATGAACAATGTTTCATATGAAAGAATAATGTGCCCATGAACATGTAAGTTGCCATTTTAAAGTGTACAACAGTAAAGAAAAGCACATGGAGCAGCACGAACGTACTAAACATAAATAGGAACACAGGACAACGACTTACTTATTTGCAGCACTCTCCTGATCCTTCTGTACTGCTCGTGCTCCCTTAATTTGAGGTCTGACCACCGCTTCCTGAGCTGATCCTTGGATTGTCGTACCCCAAAATTCCGGTGCAGACTTTTGACCACTTTCGCCATGATCGTGGCCTTTCTGACATTGGGGTTGGGGTAAGGTCCATACTTCCCATCATAGTCAGCCTTCTTCAAGATTTCGACCATCTCCAACATCTCCCCAAAGGACATATTTGATGCCTTAAATCATCTCCTTCTGGATTGGGACGTTTCAGGCTCCGGACTTACCTCCTCCTCCTCCTCGTTGGTGTAATTATCTGACACCTGCTCTGTCTCCGCCATGTGCTCTTCCCCCACTGTGACGAACGAGAAGGAGTGATAAATAGACTAGAAAGAACGTCAGGGGTGAGCGGAGTTTCACACACGCGCAGTGTCTATAAAGCGTAACACGCGTGCGTAGTATGTACGATCTGTGAGTGGAGGAAGGAGTAACAGAGGTGCCATTCGTGATAGTGAAGGTAAGATTTAACATTGGGCCTATACTGCTTCTATATTGAGGCCTGTATTTGGACAAGTTTAAAAGACTTTAGGCTGACATTAGGGTTTGTCTTGTGTTGTGTCTTGCAGTTAAAATGGATATCTTGAAGGATCATGACTTTATGCCAATCTTCATTGATATGTTCAAGGAGCTGCCCTGTCTGTGGCAGGTAAACCACACTGAATATAAGAACCAAACAAAGAGGAAGGCAGCGCTGGATAATTTGCTGCAATTTGTGAAGACGGTGATCCCCACGGCAGACATCATCTATTTGAAGATCCTAATTGGTGGCCTGAGGAGTACATATCTAAGGGAGCACAAGAAGGTCCAGGATTCCCAGAGATCAGGAGCTGCAGATGACATTTATGTTCCCAGGCTGTGGTACTATGACAGACTGCATTTTCTGGCAGGTCAGATTGAACCCAGGCCAGCACTCTCCACTCTTCCTTCTACGCTTCCTTCCCCCCCAGCTGAGGCTTCTGATGCCCAACCTGGGCCTTCCAGGCAGCAACATGTGGAGGAGCCCAGCTTGAGCCAGGTATAGCATTCTTCTAAATATTTCTGGTTGTCCAATCAATGATGTTAACTAGATGTTAGTTTGGAGTACTAATTGAGGATTGTGATTGATGATGCAAAAACTAAAACAAGGTCCCTTTTTCATACACAGGGAAGTCTCAGCCAGAAGGTGGCCGGGCCAAGCAGGCTGCCTGATATCCAGGTCCCTCCCCTACACCTTCAAAGACAAAGTGGCAGGAAGAGGAGTAACTTGGAGGAGGCTGCCATAGGCCTCTTTTGGAAGGCTACTGAGGCCCTCAGAACACCCCACAGTGTGGAGGAGGACTTTGCTGCCATAACTGCATGCAAAATGATGCAGATGGAGGAGGGCCAACGACTCCTATGTGAGTTCTTAATTTTGGAAGCTCTAAATAAGGGGTTGAGGGGCCAAATCACATGTGCAACCCACATTTGTCACCTCACCCATAGTCTTCCTCCTCCTCCAGGTCCTACACCTCCTCCTCCTCCTCCTCCTTCAGGTCCTACTGCCACATCTTCAACACCAGAGCCACAGCCGGGAAGGAAGCGTAGAAGGAAGACCAGAGAGTGATGACCCTGGGTTCAGTCTTGTCTGGCAAAAGATGCAGCCTCTTGTATGACCACAGCCTGGGGACACAGATGTCATCTGCTGCTTTCATGATCTCTTGGACTTCTGGACAAGACTGCACTCCCTACATATGGACTCCTCAGGCCACCAATTTTGCTGTCAAATAATTGATGTGTGCCCTGGGCGTCAAAGGCTTCACCAATTTATGATGTTTATCCAGCATTGCCTCCCTCTTTGTTTGGTTCTGAGCCCTTAATAAAGGAATTTTTGTTTCAGTTATACTTGCCTAAGTGTGTTTTCCTTCATAAAGGACAGTTTGTTTGTGAGGAGGCAGGTACATTTCAAAAATACAATGTGAAATTAACAAGAGACACAAACACCAAGCAACCTCCTTGAGATTAAATAATACAAGATAATAATGGTGTTGTGGTAACTTGACACACAAAACACACACAAAAATATTCTGGAGTAAAAAAAAAAAAAAAATCAGCCTTGAAAAAAAAATACAAAAAAAAAAAAAGATTTTGGTCAGATGTGACAAATCAAAATATATTGAGGGAATCACGATAAATAATAAAGAAATACATTTGTGAGAAGTCTGTGTGAATATGAGCAGCAAAACTACTTCATTCTTCTAGCATTATAAAGAAGAAGAGAGTGTGCTGCATTAAACAATTTTAAACATTGCAGCCTGACGAAAGTGCTCTATCCATTCCGAACGCTAATTTTACCAGACCGAGCTGTTCCGTCTCGGAATTTCTTCTGAGCATGCGTGGCACTTTGTGCGTCGGAATTGTCCACACACGGTCGGAATTGACGCAATCGGATTTTGTTGTCGGAAAATTTTATAGCCTGCTCTCAAACTTTGTGTGTCGGAAAATCCGATGGAAAAAGTCCAATGGAGCCCACACACGGTTAGAATTTCCGACAACAAGCTCCGATCACACATTTTCCGTCGGAAAATCCGACCGTGTGTACGGGGCATAACTGTGTGGGGGATGCTTGTAATGTGGGAAGACAGAGATCCATGTTCCTGTTTAGCAGAAACACAGGATCTCTGTCTTCCCTTATCACAGAACATCAATCTGCATGGTTTACACTGTCTGGAACAATTGGTGGATATCAGGTCCTCCGGGTCTGCTGATTGGCTCCCCCTGTGTCCAATCACAGCGGGAGCTGGTCGCCGGTGGGGCACGTGCAGTATATATACGCAGGGCAGTTGGCAAGTGGTCAATATTCTTTTTTATGTTTTTCAATATTTTTATTAATCAAGAAAGTATGCCAACAAGGTAAACAAATACATGTGCATGTGCAAGTAACGTGAGCAAACCCGGCGAGCATGCTGGGTAAATATAGACAGCCATAGAAGTAAAAAACAAAACATTCAGTGTATAATATCAATGACCTCAAAGATCTGGTTAGTAAAAATGAAACAATATCAATGTTTGAGATTGCAAATGCAGAAACTGAAAAGCAGATGTGAGTATTATCAGAGATATATGTAGCATTTAGTAATATCCTGAACAAGTGAGGCTATAGGGAGTAGCTCCCAAGTGACGTGATAGTCCGCCGGAAAACTCCAGGAAGAAACCATTAGGGACGTGGCCATATAAGCTGCGTAAGTCAAATGCTCTAAGTGGGTCATGAAGAAAAGGAGACCACCCTGCACTGAGTAATGAAAGAGGAAGCAGCCTATGAAGCATAAGGGAGAGACCTCTAGATATAGTTTGGCAAGGCGGGTGGGAACCAGGTACCAATGGGACATAACTTTCAAATTGGCTTCTATCAAAGAAACGTTGTGTAGTCCCTTGAAAGAGCGAGCGAAGCATTGCTGCCAGGTGTCTAGATCCCAGTCTATCTCAAGATTCTGCTCCAAGCATATATAGAGTTTTCTATGTGGATTCCGCATGGGCTGATTATATTAAACACTAGATTGGAAGCTGAGTCCAAGAGACTGCCTTTCCTAAGGGAATTAAATTACCTAACCATATAAGGAGAGAGTGCTAGTGAATGTCTTATAGTAACAGGGCGAAAAACTGTCCGGTCCCGGGGCTGACCCCAAATGTAGACCCTTGATACTTCCTGTACCTCAGTCTTCAATATAGGGGAGTCAAGGAGGGAGTGGTGACTGTCCTTAAGTTTAGGGAGGGGGATCCCCTCCAGGAAGGCCTCCATACATTTAGGATGTCCAGAATTATCAGTACTGTACAGTTTAGAAAAGAATAAGTGGAAAGTTTCCATAATATATTTAGGGTTTTGAGTAATGGAGCCCGACAGGGATCTGATTTTCAGAGGAGAGAGCACACGGTATTTGGGGGTCAATTTGGCTGCAAGTTTCGACCCTATTCTGTCTTTCTGGAGGTAATAACAAGCTCCTTGCCACCTTGTGCTTTTTTCTGTTGCTGAGGTTAATGCCATGTTCAGGGCCAATCTAGAGTCAATGTTGGCCAGTGAACTAGGCGAAGGGTTACGTTGTGTGCATTTTAAATTTATTTTCAAGTTCATCTAGGTCAGCCTGGCATTCACGTTTCAATTGGGAAGCTAACTGAATAAGTTTCCCACAAAATACCACCCACAAGAAACCCGGGGAAATATCTTCCAGATTATTCAGAAGGAAGAATTCTCACATGTCCTTCTCCAGCATAGTGCATCTAACCAGATCACTTAGCAAAGACTCATTGAGATGCCAGGGGTTAGGGTGTTTTATTGAGTTTGAGCAGCATCACAGAATGATCAGACCAAGGGATGTCCGTATGGTAGCCTGGGATACTATGCGTATGTCTGAGGTAGGGAGAAAGATATGGTCAATTATGGTATGAGTTTTATGTGGAGCCGAGTAGTGCGTAAAGTCACGGGTGGAGGGATTCAATTCCCTCCAAATGTCTACCAAACTCAGAGAATGGAGGAGACGGGCTATGCAAAGGCTTGTTTTGGAGACCTTTTGAGGCAGGGGATGCCTGCTCCTGATTTGTCCAATTGCTGGTCAAACGCAGTGTTAGAGTCTCCGCCTAAAATGATTCATCCCTCAAGATGGGGAAAAAGAGCATGGAGCAGTGCTGAGAAGAATGCGGCCTGACCTTGGTTCAGGGCATAGTAAGAAAATTAAACTGTATAAACTAGCGTCGATATGACCCTTGACTAAAAAGTATCAAAAAATATCGGCCTTTTGGCTCTTTAATTGTTTGAGAGTGGGAAAAGGAGATTATTTTTTAGAGCGGAATATGGCTTCTCCTCGCTTCTTGACATCCGCATTTGCCAGATAGAAGGTGGGATATTTGTGGTGGACAAACAAGGGATTAGGGAAATGAGTTTCTGAAGAAGGAAGAAATCAAGACCCTGAGAATGATAATGCTGAAAAGCCTTGCGTCTCTTTATTGGAGAATTAAGGCACTGCATGTTATGTGATGCTACCCGGAGGGTTTCACCCAATAGAGTGTAGCTATCCATGGAAAAGAGAGGAGAAAAATGCCATCAGATAATGGTTACATACTCAATGGTCGATCTGGAGATCCACAGAGAAATTGGTTCCGACAGGTGTAAGTCCTGGAGCATCCGAAAGTTGTTGAGGCCTACGCATAAGTATCTGAAAGAGGGAAAGAAACATGAGAGAACTGAAAAAGAGGTAGAGGGGAGGAAATCGATGGAAGCCCAGGACGAGGGTTGTCCAGAGTTCTCCTAGTGCAGCAACAGACCTGTCTGGTCCTGCATGAAAAGAAAAAAATGAACTGTGACCTGGACTAGTCAGGGTGCTATCCTGAAGTCACCAGCAAAAACTTGAACCTCTGGGTCACAACAGGGGGAGGAGCGCGAAAACTGCTCCAGCCTTGAAACCTCCACAATAAAGATAAAACTGAAATGATCAAGATAATTATAAGGCCCTAGGCATGTTCACAAAAAGTTTTAACAACTTAAGAATGTGATAAAGAAGACTGACAATCGAGAGGCCCCAGGGGAGAGACAACCAGCACACACCCAGGAGTTAGAGATGCCCGCCAATCATCTCCCCGACAAGGCCACACCGAGCCCCCCACAAAAGTCATATTCTCCCTCAAGGGCCTTCCCAGAAGGACAGAGTATCCGAAGAGGGAGCATGAGAAGTAAAACGCCATATAAACTGTTTAGAGAACATAAGGCAATGGTGGGCTCAAGACTTTATAGGCACAATAATAGTTAGATGTGTAATTAAAATTCTGATTTATTTAGAAGATTTTTTAAAAAAATAGGAGATAAAACAAAGAAACATACATAGTTCAAATCCTAGTTACATAGTTTTACAGATTATGCACTCCATACATAGCTAAATGGTTTGGGTAATAGAGATTGAACAAACTTTAGAATCAAAAAAGGGAAAACTTTTTGATCAATATAGTAACAGTACGTTGCGTTGAACCAAAAGCTATGCAGTGGTGACAATCAGATTCTGTCTAGGCTTGACATGTTACGCGCCACATGCGCTTCTTCAGGAACACAGAATTGAATACTGTAATGAACAATACATTTATGATAAATACATCATGGTATAATATAGTTGAGTGAAAGAATATATATATAGAGACAATATAATAGAATAGTGAGAAGAGGCTGTTCCTAAAATTCCAAGGAGGTGTGTCCGTCCTACACTGTCCCGGCGGAGCGTAGGCAATGTGGGGACGAATGTAACATTATAAAAATTAATCATAGGGAAGTGGGGTAAAGTGTAGAATGCAAAGTAAGCCATATAGTCAGGTAAGGGTGGGGTAGGAAAAGGGGGGAGGGGAGAATGGGGGGGGGAAGCAAAGGGGAACAGGGAAGGACTGCAAAGGGGGGGGAAGGGAGGGGAAGAAGGGAGGGAAAGGAAAAATGGAAAGGGGAAGGGGAAGGGGGAAAGGAGGAAGGGGAGAGGGAGGGAGAAGAGAGGACGGGGGGCGGGGGGGGGAAGGGGGGGAAAAAAACAAAATATGAGTAGTTTATACAGATGTCAGTGTATAAGTAGGATAACGTTGTAAGATTAATTGGTAGCCATCGGGATTAATAATAAAGAAGGACTCAAAAGAATTATAACATTGAAGTAGTGAAATATATTATAGAGACACGTGTGGCCTATGGTGTATCCCCTGATATTCCATATTCAAGATTAGAATTAATTTTAAAGTATAAAATAAACTTACCCTGGTAGGCTTTGTAGCTATGCTTAAAAAAAGGGGGGGGGGTAAGGACCCACAACAATCTCATTAGCCAGTATTGGTAACTCTCAATGGTTGATTATCAGCAGTTCTAATTTGATGGAAGGGGGTCTGATGTCATTCAGAGGCAGATGCAGGTATTACATCAAAGTGCGTATGGGATTTGTTCCTTAAGATATTGCTATTTCTAAACCCCAATCCTGCTGAGTCTGTTATAGGGATAAGACATGTTGTAAGGATAAGCCATAAGTAAAATCATCTGAAGGGTAGTTAGGATCTCAGCTTACCTGAGTCTGTAAATGAAACTGGTAGTCAGAAGGGTTGATACCATAGAGCCACACAGCCATCTCATAGAGAGCGGCTGGTAGTGTGGATAGTACAAGGGGAGACGCCGGAGGCGTCTCTTGTACATCCGCCCCGCCTGTAGTCACCAATCGGCGTAGCCGACGTGACGTATTTCAGGCCGGCCGCTGACGCGTACTGCGCATGCCTCAATCCCTGGCGTCATCCGAACAGCTGACGGCGCGTCGGGGAGAGAGGAGGCAGTCGCGTCCTGGTATCCCGGCAACCAAGCGAGCACTGGGGCAACTGCGCATGCTCCCCATCTCCAGCGCGAGCTGAACAGCTGATTGCGCATCGAGGGGAGAGAGGGCAGCCGCGTCCCTGTATCCTGGCAACCAGGGATACAAAGAGGCAAACCGCTCATGTATCACCCCACAGTGCGGTACGACAGCTGCCCGGCCCTCAGAGGGAGTGGGGGGATGGATTGCAGCTGCATCCATGCCGACACGGCCACCAAGGGACACCTAGTGCGCCAACCATCTAGGAATAGATGTGGCGCTGGGCGGCCGCACATTGCCAAATTACCCCGCTAGACAGTGCAGTGGAGGGGCGCACCCCATGGTGAAGGGACAGCCTCTGGGTGTAATAGTTAAATAACAATAAAACACATTAATTGAGGACATGGTAATAATTAACAATAAACGACTTGAGGATATTATAGCAACAATTGAGATGAGGAAGAAAGGAAAATAGTGAGACAAATAGTAAATCTACAACTATATAAAAAAAAAAAAAAAGGGGGGGGAGAAAAAATTATTATAACAGAGATGAATGAATAAACCGGTTGGTGGAGATAGGCGTATACTATTATTATTGAATAGCAATAAGT
Organism: Aquarana catesbeiana; assembly: GCF_042186555.1. Classification (NCBI taxonomy): domain Eukaryota; kingdom Metazoa; phylum Chordata; class Amphibia; order Anura; family Ranidae; genus Aquarana; species Aquarana catesbeiana. The sequence continues at coordinate 184,754,209 of NC_133329.1, forward strand.
AGTTTAATTTATTTTTACCTACGTGAAGGGACATGGAAGGAGAAGTTATTAGTTAACCGTATAGTAACTGAAAAGGGGTAAGATCTCAATTCTGTTGGTGAACAACAATAGATTTGTATGTGGATAATTACATAGTTAGACATGAATGACACAAGAAACAATACAATATAATGGCCAAAAAGGAGTAAGTTAAATTGTAATTAAAGAAAAGGTTTATAGGTCTGAGCTTCGTTAATTCCAGGGGGGAATGTGGCACCTAGACGTTCTATCCACAAGGTTTCTTTTTGACATACTATTTTGTCCCAATCTCCACCCCTGGGGTCTATTGGGACCACTGCCAGTACAATAAATGAGATAAGAGAAACATTGAATTTGTGGTAGAGGTCAAGGTGCCTACTCACTGCTGTCACCATTTTTCCCTCCTACGAATAATACACATGGTCCCTGATTCTGCAGCGTAGGTGTCTGATCGTTTTCCCTACGTAGAACGCGCCACATTGGCATAGCATAAGTTATACCACTCCTTTAGTATCACAATCTGCATAGAATTTAGGCGTGAATTCTTCTCCATTTGGTAGTGTGAAAGAGTTCCCTTCTTTTACCCATGGGCAAAAAGAACATTTGCCACATTGGGCCATTCCTAGTTTTAGTTGTTTAGGTTTAGGAATGGTAGTAAAGTGGCTTGAAGTTAGTTGATCACCTAGGGACCTAGTTCGTTTAAACGTAATTTGAGGGGAGGGGCTAATGTATTTGTTAATAATGGGGTCCTCTTGGAGGATCGACCAATGTTTATTAAGAATGTCCCGAAGTGGGGGGGGCAGGAGGCGGAGCCTAGCGGAGCAGACATGCAATGTTAGAGCTCCACACCGCTGAGGAGAGAAGAGAAGGACAAAGCGGAGCCTGCAGGCTCAAAAGGTATCCATTTGAACCTTTTTGCCCCAGGGAACAAACTGTGAAAGTTTGGGCAGGAAATATGGTACTGGGAGGAAACCGTGGCAGAAATAAAAATCACCTCACAAAGAGCTCACAGGCACTCACTGCAGCTGAAGCAGCTCCAGTCACCTCACAAGATACAGCATCAGGGCGCTCTCACAGACAGAAAATGTCACAGCAAGACTCTCCATTTGAGTCAGATACAGAACAAATCCTCTCACAAACTTCTCCACAAGCCTCCTCTGCATCCCCAGTAATATTATGACAATTTGAAAAGATGCTTCATAAGGCTTTAAAACAAACCTCAGACCAAATAACAAAAAGCCTAATAAAAAGCCAAATACCTGAAACTGTGACAGACCTGCAATCTACTATTACTGCTCTATTACAAGAACTAAAGCCAGATATCCCTATTGAACGTTTAGAACTGGACAGAGTACACAGAGCCCTCACAGCCAAAAAGAAAGATGGACCCCCACGTGATATAATCACAAAATTTCATTATTACAGAACGAAAGAACAAATACTAATTGCTGCAAGAGAAAAAAAGGAACTTAATTTTCAAGGACACAATTATCAAATTTTTGCTGACCTATCCCAACTTACTATTACTAAAAGACAATCCATGAAACCCCAACTAATGGAACTGCAACGCCACAACATTATGTATCAATGGGGCTTCCCCTTTTCAGTCAGATTTAACTACCAAGGTACAATTTACAGAAGCAGATCAGCAGATGAACTACAACAAACCCTTTTAAAATTAAATCTGACAGAACCCACAAGCAGCAACACTCCCACACGCAGAAGAATGGCATCATCTTCACCTTCAGGCAGCACCCAGAAAATTTCAGAACAAAATGGGAATCATCATTCTCACAAAAGAGGCCGTTATGCCACATCATCCATGGACCAAGAAGATTCAATGGACTGACATCCTAATTCCTGATATCTCTTCATTTATTATACTAAGAGATGGTTCTCTATAAAAAAAACTGTATTTATAACTGAATGTAACTGCATTCTGATAGTCACACACTGTGTGGGATCATGTTACATTCCAGTTATATTTCTTATTACTTATGATTCATATAGCCTTAGAATATATAAGTGAAATAAGGAAATTCTTGTTCAGTTATATATTATCAGGTAATAACAATAGATTTATTACTTTTTAGGACAAATATGTTCAATAATCCAGAAGTAATGGAAGCTTTTTCTTTTCTTAAAACAAATATATTATTACCTAACTAGTTCCTAGAATTATGTTTTTGTTTATTCTAATCTGAAGCAATACAACCTCAATTTTATGAGTTAACATATCTAAACAGTTGCATATGAATAAAATATGTAATTGTTTACTCTAAAAGGGTTAAAATCCCAAAATAATTCAAACTATCTTCATCAATACCAAAGTTATTAACAGTACCTTTCTAACTGAATTATTTAGCCTAGGGCAAGACTAACCATATACAACCACCCTGGAATAAATAATTTCAACAAAAACTATATTCTGCACTCCAATTAATGAAACATCATTTTGATGTCTTTTTGACATAGCACTTCTCTCCTGTAAGCGGAAGATCCGTGTACCCCCATTAGCCCTCCTCATTCTCCCAACCATATTATGTGGGAGTGTGACGAAGGCACTTATTCCCCTGACAGAGATATTTATTCTCTTTCACGGGTAAATTGTGATTACTTGCAAAAAATAATTTATACAATGTATCATCTAATCTCATATGTTTTTTGTTTACTCTTTACTCCAGAATTCACTGGTTTCTTTTCTATCTATTCATCTCTTCAGTCCACACAGGTTGATCTGCGCAGTCAGCTCTGCATAACAAAAAGTAAGTCAAAACTATTTGATCTATTGCCATGGCACCACTGAATATACTTTCCCTGAATGTTCAGGGAATAAATGTCCCTCAAAAAAGGACCAAAGCCTTCCGTACTTTCCATAACAAGAAGGCTCACATAATATGCCTCCAAGGAACACACTTCACCAAAGATTCTACTCCAAAATATATTTCTCCTTTTTATCAACAAATTTACACGGCTTCTGCCTGTACCAAGCAAAGGGGAACTCTAATTGCATTTCACCGATCCACATCATTCACCTTATCATCAAAAATTAAAGACCCAGAAGGTAGATACCTGATACTCATGGGTTATATAATGGATACAGCAATCACGGTGATTTCCTACTACGCTCCTAACAAACAACCTACACCATTCCTCTCACATATATTACAAGTGATTAATACACACAAAATAGGAACAGTGATAATGTGTGGGGATTCGAACCAGGTCCTCCTCCCATTTCTAGATAAATCACCTTTTACACCATCCAAAATAACCTCTAGATTACCTTTTTCTCAACTTCTTTCCAAATACAATCTGGTAGATTCGTGGAGAGAAAGTAACCCAATGAAAAAGAAATTCACTTATTTCTCGCACCCTCATCAAACCTTCACCAGAATAGATCATATTTTTCTAACAATAGGAATGATACCAGAAATGATTGCATCAGATATAATTCCGATTCCGTGGTCTGACCATAATGCAGTATACACTACTATAGCCTCAGCCATACCAAAAGCGCATGACCCAACATGGTACTTACCGGACATAATGCTCAAACACCCACTACATCAGATGGCCATTGAACAAGCTTTAAAGGAATACATATCAATTAATAATACAACAGACATCTCCCCAATAACACTGTGGGAAGCTCATAAGCCTGTCTTGCGTGGTACAATACAAAGACAAATGGCACTATTTAAACGGGAACGCAAAAATCTAGCAAAAAAACTAGAACTCAATTTTAATGCAGCCTACATATCATTTCAAGATAATCCATCTCAGAGTACAAAATCTCATCTGGAAAAATCTAGATTGGAATACGATCTATTTCTCACTGAGTCAGTTGATAAATCCCTCAAACGCTCCAAACACAATTTCTACATGAATACAAACAAACCAGGTACATATTTGGCTCGGGCATTAAATTCAACTAACAAATCTTTCAAACCAATACGTTTGAAATTATCAAAAAATGTTTACACTTGTAATCCAGTTAAAATAGTCCATACATTTCACTCACATCTCGCAACTTTATACAAGACAAACAATGAATTTAATCCTACAGAGGCTGAATCCTTCTTCTCAAAAATAACCTTACCTGAGTTATCTCAGAATCAAAAAAGCAGTTTGGATGAGCCTATAACTATAGATGAAGTTGCTAACGCCATAAAAGACCTAAAACTTAACAAAAGACCAGGCCCAGACGGCTACTCAGCTTTATACTATAAAACATTCTCAGAAATACTCTCTCCCATTCTCACTGAAACTTTTAACAAACTTCTAGATGGACATTTTTTTCGGCAAGAAACACTAATGGCAATTGTTTGTATGATCCCAAAACCCCTTTCTGATGATACTTCCTGTGTGAATTATCGGCCTATCTCTCTGTTAAACCTCGATATTAAATTATTAGCAAAAATAATAGCAAAACGCCTCAATAGCATTATAGGAAAATTAATACATAGAGATCAAGTAGGCTTCATGCCAAATAGACAGGCAAGCGATAATATACGCAGAGCAGTGTTATTGGCACATATTGCTAAAAAACGGAAAATCCCTTTATGTTTTCTATCTCTCGATATTAAGAGGGCATTTGACACAGTATCCTGGCAATATATGCAATATTCATTACAAAAATGGGGTTTTGGACCCCACTTTTTAACATGGATCAAAGCATTATATAATAAACCCAAAGCCTATATAAAATATGCTGGATACAAATCTGAAGCCTTTAATATCGAAAGAGCTACCCGACAGGGTTGCCCATTATCAACCTTATTATTTGCTCTTATACTCGAACCCATGGCCCAATACATCAGAACAAACCAAACTATAACTGGCATTGAAGTAGGAGGTATTACACACAAATTATGTATATTTGCAGACGATATATTACTTTTTCTATCATCACCACAGGTCTCTGGTCCTAACTTAATACCGGCTCTTGATGGATTTGCAGCCCTATCCGGCCTTATGATTAATCCTAAGAAATGCCTAGTGCTTAATATTTCACTCACAAACATGGAATTGATCCCGGCTAGGGCTGCACTCCCATTCACATGGGCAGAAAAATCAATCCCATATCTTGGAATTTATTTAACAGCATCTCATTCTGACTTATTCTCAACCAATTATCCTCCTGTATTAAGACAGATCACAAATCTAATAAAACAATGGTCGCAACTTCCTTTATCCTGGATAGGGAAGATTAATGCAATCAAAATGACTATTCTACCCAAATTGCTTTATCTATTCAGAGTCCTCCCTATTCCAATTCCTTCCTATTTTTTGAGAATAGTACAAAAAAGAGCAACTTCGTTTATATGGGGCTCTTCTAAACCACGTATACCTATACACACACTACATCTTCCCAAAAATAAAGGAGGCCTGGGATACCCTAATTTTACTAACTACTACAGAGCATCACATTTGGCCAGTCTGTCCAAATACCATGCAAAACAGGAAATCCCATTATGGGTATTTATAGAGGCTTCAGAAAATGACCCTCTATTAATATCAAATTTATTATGGCTTGATCCTAAAGACCGCTTTAAAATTCATAATCCCATAACTAAACACTTCTTATCTCTCTGGGATAAACTAAAAACCAAATATCAGTTACAATCTCCACACAATCCTCTCCTTTCTTTTATCAGAAATCCGGCCTTTTATCCGGCATGGATCTACCCAAATTCTTTTAAAGCTTGGACAACATCAGGCATTCAGACACTAAATGACTTCATAGCATCTAAATCATTCCTTTCATTCCCATCGCTTAGAGAAAAATATGATCTACCAAACTCTGAGATATTTAGATATCTCCAAATCAAAAATTTCTATACACCATTCCTAAAGGGGGATACACCATTATCCCAATTATCCATTTTTGAATCAATCTGTACAAAAGATCCATTTGCTAAAGGTACAATTTCATCGCTTTATAATCAATTATATGGAGTAGCAAATCTTAATAGACCCTCTTACGTTCAGAGGTGGGAGGAGGACCTGGGACGAACTTTAGAAGACACGGACTGGTCTAACATATGGCTCACATCTAAGTCATCTTCACCCAACATCTTAGCACTGGAGACAAATTATAAAGTCCTAACTCGCTGGTACCTTGTACCCGCTAGAGTGGCAAAATATTCACCTAATACCTCAGCTCTTTGTTTTCGAGGATGCCCAGAAATGGGCACATATTTACACATATGGTGGACGTGCCCAGTAATCCAAACCTTCTGGAAGGAAGTCTTCGTGATTGCATCTAAAATATTTAAAAAAATAATATAACCAGATCCATATTTAACTTTACTTAATCTAAAACCGGAATGGTTAACACTCTCTCAATTCAAACTTATGATCCAACTAATAACGGCTGCAAAACAAACAGTGGCCAAGACATGGAAATCTCCTACATTGGTACTAGCAGAAACAATTCACAGAATGAATAATACAATGTCCCATGCTAAGATGGTAGCCATCGATCAAAATCAAATTCCAAAATTTGAAAAACTTTGGCATCCTTGGATAAAACAACAGTTCCTGTCAAACTTCAATGACTCTGTCCTGTTGCCATGGTAACAGATTAAATGACTTACAGAGACACCCATTCTAAGGCTTCAAAGAGAACTAAAAAGAATAATAAACTGACGAGCGGGACAACCTTGTGGACCATACCTCTACCTTTCAACCCTTTTTCTTCTTTCTCTTTCCTTTTCTCCACCTTACGATTAAAGCTCATTATCAGAATTTATTTGACCTATATACACTCTACTTGTAAACAATATGTATAGTAGGTATAAATCATTTAAATACCTACAAAAGTAACTAAGGAAATGATATATATCTTTAATTTAGGTTTACGTGAACCCAATGTTTAATATTTGAAATTTCATGATATTTACCTATATAAACCCTACTGTAAAACAATGAGCTTACTTTATAGATCCTTGTAAACTTACTTTATGTATCTTTATAACATTGTATACTCAATAAACTTCTTTTGACAAGAAGAATGTCCCGAAGTTTCTGGTGCTGTTGCGAAAATTTAGTAATGAATCTTACTGGGGCACTGGTAGAGATATTTTTTTGCTTGAAGAGTAAGGAATTTCTTGGCTGGCGGATGGCTTTGTTGTATGCACTTCGTAGTATGGTCTTAGTGTAGCCTCTTGCTAGTAGTCTATTGCGGAGCGCCTGTGCTTGGAATTTGAATTCCTCTAGATGCGTGCAATTACAGCGTAGTCTGAGATACTGTGCATAGGGTATACTTTTAAAAAGCGATCTAGGGTGGGCGCTTTCCGCGTGCAGTAAGGTGTTTCCTGCCGTTTCCTTTCTGAACAGGGTAGTTGCTAGAAAATTCTCTTGATCTTTAAAAATAGTTAAATCTAAGAAAGTTATTTGATTCGGGTGAGCAGAAGTGGTGAATTTGAGATTCATCGAATTGTGATTGATGGTTTGGATAAAGTCATCCAAAAGATTTTGGGTACCTGTCCATACTAAAAAAATATTGTCTATATACCTGCGCCATATGAGGGCGTGGTCAGTATAGATGGTCAAGTCCTCATTAGAAAAAATATTGCGTTCCCACCCCCCCAGGTACAGATTGGCGTAGGCCGGTGCACAACATGTGCCCATGGCCACGCCCTGTACCTGGAGGAAGTGGGAATCCTTAAAGCAAAAGTAGTTGCGAGTTAGTACAAATTTAAGCAATCCCAAAATAAATTCACAGAATTCCCAACTATAGTGATCTTGTTCTCTTAGAAACATGCGTGTCATCTCGATGCCCTGCTCGTGTGGGATGCTGGAGTATAGAGACTCCACATCCAGTGTCACGAGGAGGGCATCGGGAGGGACAGGCAGTCCCTCTATTTGTTTCAACAAATCAAGTGTATCAGGGGTATAAGACGGGATGCTGAGTACATGTGGCATTAAAACAAAATCTATGAGGCGGCTGGCGTGTTCGAACAGAGAGCCAATACCGGATACGATTGGGCGGCCAGGAGGCACCCCACGACGAAGTGCATACAACAAAGCCATCCGCCAGCCAAGAAATTCCTTACTCTTCAAGCAAAAAAATATCTCTACCAGTGCCCCAGTAAGATTCATTACTAAATTTTCGCAACAGCACCAGAAACTTCGGGACATTCTTAATAAACATTGGTCGATCCTCCAAGAGGACCCCATTATTAACAAATACATTAGCCCCTCCCCTCAAATTACGTTTAAACGAACTAGGTCCCTAGGTGATCAACTAACTTCAAGCCACTTTACTACCACTCCTAAACCTAAACAACTAAAACTAGGAATGGCCCAATGGGGCAAATGTTCTTTTTGCCCATGGGTAAAAGAAGGGAACTCTTTCACACTACCAAATGGAGAAGAATTCATGCCTAAATTCTATGCAGATTGTGATACTAAAGGAGTGGTATACCTTATGCTATGCCAATGTGGCGCGTTCTACGTAGGGAAAACGATCAGACACCTACGCTGCAGAATCAGGGACCATGTGTATTATTCGGGGGAGGGGAAAATGGTGACAGCAGTGAGTAGGCACCTTGACCTCTACCACAAATTCAATGTTTCTCTTATCTCATTTATTGTACTGGCAGTGGTCCCAATAGACCCCAGGTGTGGAGATTGGGACAAAATAGTATGTCAAAAAGAAACCTTGTGGATAGAACGTCTAGGTGCCACATTCCCCCCTGGAATTAACGAAGCTCAGACCTATAAACCTTTTCTTTAATTACAATTTAACTTACTCCTTTTTGGCCATTATATTGTATTGTTTCTTGTGTCATTCATGTCTAACTATGTAATTATCCACATACAAATCTATTGTTGTTCACCAACAGAATTGAGATCTTACCCCTTTTTAGTTACTATACGGTTAACTAATAACTTCTCCTTCCATGTCCCTTCACGTAGGTAAAAATAAATTAAACTACTTATTGCTATTTAATAATAATAGTATACGCCTATCTCCACCAACCGGTTTATTCATTCATCTCTGTTATAATAATTTTTTCTCCCCCCCCCTTTTTTTTTTTTTTTTCTATATAGTTGTAGATTTACTATTTGTCTCACTATTTTTTCCTTTCTTCCTCATCTCAATTGTTGCTATAATATCCTCAAGTCGTTTATTGTTAATAATTACCATGTCCTCAATTAATGTGTTTTATTGTTATTTAACTATTACACCCAGAGGCTGTCCCTTCACCATGGGGTGCGCCCTTCCACTGCACTGTCTAGCGGGGTAATTTGGCAATGTGCGGCCGCCCAGCGCCACATCTATTCCTAGATGGTTGGTGCACTAGGTGTCCCTTGGTGGCCGTGTCGGCATGGATGCAGCTGCCATCCATCCCCCCACTCCCTCATGACGGGCGGGCAGCTGTCGTACCGCACTGTGGGGTGATACATTTGCCTCTTTGTATCCCTGGTTGCCAGGATACCGGGACGCGGCTGCCCTCTTTCCCCTCGATGCACCGTCAGCTGTTGAGCTTGCGCTGGAGATGGGGAGCATGCGCAGTTGCCCCAGTGCTCGCTTGGTTGCCGGGATACCAGGACGCGACTGCCTCCTCTCTCCCCGATGCGCCGCCAGCTTTTCGGATGACGCCGGGGATTGAGGCATGCGCAGTACGCGTCAGCGGCCGGCCTGAATTACGTCACGTCGGCTACGCCGATTGGTGACTACAGGCGGGGCGGATGTACAAGAGACGCCTCCGGCGTCTCCCCTTGTACTATCCACACTACCAGCCGCTCTCTATGAGACGGCTGTGTGGCTCTATGGTATCAACCCTTCTGACTACCAGTTTCATTTACAGACTCAGGTAAGCTGGGATCCTAACTACCCTTCAGATGATTTTACTTATGGCTTATCCTTACAACATGTCTTATCCCTATAACAGACTCAGCAGGATTGGGGTTCAGAAATAGCAATATCTTAAGGAACAAATCCCATACGCACTTTGATGTAATACCTGCATCTGCCTCTGACAGACATCAGATCCCCTTCCATCAAATTAGAACTGTTGATAATCAACCATTGAGAGTTACCAATACTGGTTAATGAGATTGTTGTGGGTCCTTCCCCCCCCCCCCCCCTTTCTTTTAAGCATAGCTACAAAGCCTACCAGGGTAAGTTTATTTTATACTTTAAAATTAATTCTAATCTTGAATATGGAATATCAGGGGATACACCATAGGCCACACGTGTCTCTATAATATATTTCACTACTTCAATGTTATAATTCTTTTGAGTCCTTCTTTATTATTAATCCCGATGGCTACCAATTAATCTTACAACGTTATCCTACTTATACACTGACATCTGTATAAACTACTCATATTTTGTTTCCCCCCCTTCCCCCTTTCCCCCTCCCCCCCGTCCTCCCTTCTCCCTCCCTCTCCCCTTCCTCCTTTCCCCCTCCCCCTTCCCCTTTCCTTTTTTCCTTTCCCTCCCTTCTTCCCCCCCCCCCTTTCCAGTCCTTCCCTGTTCCCCTTTGCTTTCTCCCCCCATTCTCCCCTCCCCCCTTTTCCTACCCCACCCTTACCTGACTATATGGCTTACTTTGCATTCTACACTTTACCCCACTTCCCTATGATTAATTTTTATAATGTTACATTTGTCCCCACATTGCCTACGCTCCGCCGGGACAGTGTAGGACGGACACACCTCCTTGGAATTTTAGGAACAGCCTCTTCTCACTATTCTATTATATTGTCTCTATATATATATTCTTTCACTCAACTATATTATACCATGATGTATTTATCATAAATGTATTGTTCATTACAGTATTCAATTCTGTGTTCCTGAAGAAGCGCATGTGGCGCGTAACATGTCGAGCCTAGACAGAATCTGATTGTCACCACTGCATAGCTTTTGGTTCAACGCAACGTACTGTAACTATATTGATCAAAAAGTTTTCCCTTTTTTGATTCTAAAGTTTGTTCAATCTCTATTACCCAAACCATTTAGCTATGTATGGAGTGCATAATCTGTAAAACTATGTAACTAGGATTTGAACTATGTATGTTTCTTTGTTTTATCTCCTATTTTTTTTTAAAATCTTCTAAATAAATCAGAATTTTAATTACACATCTAACTATTATTGTGCCTATAAAGTCTTGAGTCCACCATTGCCTTATGTTCTCTAAACTATTAAAATAAGACGTGGAACCTGTAACCTAGTTTGTATCCGCATGACCACTATGCGCTGATACGCTTTAAATTTATCTAGCCATATAAACTGTAATCAACAAATGAGAAAATTCAGACTTAGGGAAAATTTAAACTTGAATGAGGTTGCCTCTTTGACGGATGAGATTTTAACTAGGTTCAAATCTTAACCAAGAACCAGGAAAGATGACCTTCCAACTATGAAAGACCAATTGAGATATTAAAAATTGACATCACCTGCAGGCGCATGCGCGGCAGCACCTAAGATGGCCGCAGGCTATTAGAGCTCCGCTCCACCGCGGCCCCACGATAGCCACAGGAGCGTTCGGAGCAACCCATAGAGCACCACACCGGACCGTACGAGTGGGGGAATCCCCCAGGAACATAGCCCTGACAACGGCGACCGTTCGTCGGAACCTGGCGAGCCAGATAACAGCGGCGGGCCCTCCGCTCAGCTACGCCAAAATGGCGGCGGCTCCACGAGGCCCGCACATACAGGAGGAGATGGAGCTATCAAGGGGGGAACAGGACTCACAGCCTACACAGCCACCACAGACCCCAGGGGAGGACTTCCCACCACTGTCCCTGGCTGCATCCCCCACTTCCACAGAGTCCCTCTTGGGCAGGATGGGAACGGGCCTTCCCTCAACACCAATGCTAGATCCTCACACAGGAATGTTGCTATCAGATACAGAAGCCCACTCTGAAGTACCTATACCATCAGACTATCCCTCCATGATGGAGGCCTTCTCCCAGCTTCTCTCTGTTCAAGTAGTTTTTATTGGTAATTAACAAGCATCAGTTACAGGCTTTTCAGTACAAGGTATTGTGTACATATAACGCAGTATGCATCTTAAACAAATTGGAATAACGATGACATAAGAAGGATAAGAGCTTACAAACATTATATACTCTGTCAAGTAGCTCAAGATCTAGTAAAACTGAACATGCTAACATTAGAAGGGATCAAACTCCCTAGTTTAGTCACTTTATAACACTGGTGATAATAAGCATGAGGTCGGTCTCGAAAAAACAGTCGAGACCAACTTAACAAAGAAGAAAAAATAGCGACAGAGTATAGCACCCAATATTATCAGGAGTAAGTAAGGTGGGAAGTGAAGAGGGAGTGAGGAGCATAGAGAGAAGGAGAACTGAAAGGAAAAAGAAAAGGAAAGCTGGGAAGAGGTGGCGGGGCGGCCGGAATGCACGGGCACCGATGTGGTTCCCAAAAAAAAAAAAAAAAAAAAAACATAATTAGTTATTAGAAGTAATTTAGGGTTCCAGTAGATTCATATTGATATCTGGGGGCAAGAAGTGTTCTATCCATGATTGCCAAATTCTGAAGTGCTGTGGGATTTTATCTAGTATTGTTGCTTCAATTTTACTGTGTATCATTGCCTGGGTAATCCTGTTTTTCATTTCAATTATACTAAGTGTTGGTGTCTTCCAAGCTTTGGCTATCGTTTGCTTGGCTGCTGTAAATAGATGGAGGAGGAGGCGGCGCTGAGCGCTGGTGTAATCTTGAGGTATAAGGTTAAGTAGAGCTGTAGCTGGGTTAGGTTCTAGGGTAACTTGGTGGAGAGTAGAAGCCATCTGGAATGTCGTTGCCCAGAAACATTGCACTAATGGGCATGTCCACCAGATGTGGACGTGAGTTCCTTTTTCTTTGCAACCCCTGAAGCAGGTCTGGGGATAATCAGGTAGGAATTTGGCGATTCTGGATGGGACCAGGTACCATCGCATGAGCACTTTGTAGTTTGCTTCTGAGGCAACAACATTTTGAGATGAATTTTTCGTATTAGTCCATATGGAGGACCAGTCTTCTGCTTCTAGATCGATGTTTAAGTCTTTAGACCATTGTTGTGCGTAGGTGGGGAGACTTGTGGGTGGTGTAGTAAGGTGAGTGTAAACGCGAGAGATGATACCTGGTGCATGCGGGTCTGTAGTGCACATATTCTCAAACTCAGTAAGGGTATCCAGTGCAGAAGTTGATTTTACATTTGTTTTGACAAAATGAACAATTTGGAGGTAACGAAAGCACTCACTAGGTGAAAGTTGTGCTTGCGTTTGTATATCTGGGAAAGATTTTATAGAGTTACCACTGAGTAAGTCACATATACGAGTCAGACCCGCCTGGGCCCAGGTTTGGAACGAAGTTGGTTCAGTGTATGCTGGGTAGAACAGTGGGTGGCCTAAAAAGCATAAGAGTGGGGAGTGCGGAGAAATCAACTTGAAGGAGATTCACAATCTATCCCAAAGTTTGAGAGTGCTTTGTGTAATTGGGTTGGTTATAGCACAACGTGTTGCTGGGGGGAGCCAAAGCAAATTGGATACTGTAATTGGGTGTAGATCTATGGCCTCAAGGCTGACCCAAATCGGGGTTTCAGTTTTAGAATGATATAATATAGACTGGGCCAATCGGGCTGCATGATAATAATGTAAGAAGTTGGATATACCAAGACCTCCGTTAAGCTTATGGCGGAGTAGTACTGGCCTAGCCACTCTAGGTTTAGTGGGGCCCCAAATGTATTTAAAAACTCGGTTTTGTATAGTCCTATGATAGTAAGGGGGGATTGCTATCGGGAGTACCCTATATAGATACAGTAATTTTGGTAGTAAGGACATCTTCACAGCTGCTACGCGTCCAAGCCAGGAAACACATAGGGGCTGCCAGGAATTAAGTAAAGAAGAGAGTTGAGTTAGCATTGGGAGGTAATTGGAATGGAATAAGTTCAGTAGGTCACTGGTCAGTTTAATTCCCAGATAAGGTATGGAAGTTGTGGACCAATTAAAAGAGTAGTTCTGGCGAAGTAGCTCGAGATCGATTTGTGGTAGTGACATGTTGAGGGCCTTTGATTTCATTTGGTTAACTTCTAACCCGGAGACTAGAGCAAACTTATCTAAGATAAGCATGAGGTTTGGTAGGGTTGTGTGTGGTGACGTGACAAATAATAATGCATCATCTGCGAAAAGACATAATTTATGTGTGGTAGAAGCTATCTCCAGACCTCGAATATCAGGGTTTGCTCTGATCAAGGCTGCCAGGGGTTCTATTACAGGAGCGAATAACAAGGGAGATAGGGGGCAGCCCTGTCTGGTTCCACGATAGAAGGGAAAAGGATCTGAGCGGAATCCTGAGTATTGTACATATGCTTGCGGGTGGTTATATAGGGCATTGATCCAACCAAGAAAGTGTGGGCCGAAGCCCCAGCGTTGGAGGATATAAAAAAGATAGGGCCAGGAAACTGTATCGAAAGCTTTTCTTATATCTAGAGAAAGGAGGTGCATCGGTATTTTACGTGATCGGGCTAAATGTTGCAGAAGGATTACACGTCTGACATTATCACTAGCTTGCCGCTTGGGTATAAAACCGACTTGGTCTTTGTGTATTAGACTACCAATAATCGGGTTAAGACGTAAGGCTAAGATTTTGGCCAGGATCTTGATATCAACGTTTAACAGAGAGATTGGTCTAAAATTAGACCACACTGTATTGTCTGTGTTTGGTTTCGGGATCATAGAGATAAGTGCCGTCAATGTGTCAGGACCAAAGGAATGTTGTCTGAGTAAAGCGTTGAATGAGTTAGCAAGGAGAGGGGCGAGTTCAGCTGCAAATTTTTTATAATAGAGGCTGGGGAGGCCATTTGGCCTGGGCGTTTATGGGGTTTAAGTGTCTTAATGGCAGCTAAGACTTCCTCGACCGTGATCGTGCTCTCCATAGGCTCGCGACCATCATTAGAAAGCGTAGGGATTGGCAGATTATGGAAAAGCTTTTACGCTTGACGTAAGGGAAAAGTAGCTTTTGCCTCATATAGTTTCGACAATTGCTTACGAAACTCTGAGAGTACCTTAATCGGGTTACTAGTAACAATATCCTTGGTCAATCTGAGTCTGATGGGGACACGAGCACGGTCTGGTCTGCGAAAACGCAAGGCTAAAAAGGTATCTGGTTTATTGGCTTTGGTATAGAGTGTGTGATTTGACCTGCGTATAGCCTTATCAGACGACTCAGCTAGTAGGATGTCAAGTTCTAATTTGATTTTGTCAAGAATTTGTTTATGAGCTTCAGTAGGGGAAGATTGAAATTGCAGGAAACTCTGGTGATAGTCTGCCTCGAGCTGTTGTTGTTTGCGGATTCTATCTTTCTTGAGGTGTCATGCAACTGAGATACATGTGCCTCTGATCACTGGTTTGTGCGCCTCCCAAAGGAGCGTGGGGGAGATATCTGGGGTGGTGTTGTGTAGTAAATAGTCTTTGAGGGCAATTTGGATATCTAGACAATATGATTGGTTGGTTAAGAGTGCTTCATTCATGTACCATGTTCTGTTTGTGGGTTGTGGTATCAGGGAAGATACTGCGGTTATTACGGCACAGTGATCCATCCATGTGATTGGCTGGATTTGGGATTGAAGTAGAATTGGTGCAGATGCTATGGAAATGAAGATATGATCAATCCTGGAGAAGGATTTATGGGGGTGGGAGTAAAATGTAAAATTTTTCTTGTTGGGGTTGCATTCCCTCCAGGTGTCCAGAAGAGAAGCCTTTAGTATTTGTTTGCGAAATTGCACTGAGGTGGTATAATGCTCAGTAGAATAGGGTGACTTGTCTAAGTGTGGTTGTAGGACAGAATTGGAGTCACCACACAGGAACAGGGTTCCCTTACTGTGTGTTTTTACTACCTGTAAAAGGTGTGAGAAGAAAGGGTTAGGGTTGGAATTAGGGGCATAATAGGAAACAAAAGTTGCCGTTGTATCCTGTAGTAATCCCACCAGAATTATATATCGACCCTCCGGGTCTTTTATTTCGGATTGTAGTGTGAATGGGGTGGTGTGATGAAAAGCAAGCAGAACTCCTCTATGTTTAGTTTCCGCTGAAGCGGTGAATACCTGTGGGTATTTAGAGCTAAAGAAGCCCGGGGTATGACGTTTGGAAAAATGTGTTTCCTGGAGGGCTACTACACTAGCTCTTAGAGATGTAAACGTTTGGAATGCTTTCACTCACTTATTGGGTGAGTTCAGTCCTTTAACATTTAAAGTTAGTATATTTAATGGGGCCATTGATGGGTGTAAGGGGGAACCATATCAGGCGAAAAGGAGCCCGTGCGAGCCGACCGACCGAGAGAAAAGGGAGAAGGAGTAGTAAAGTAAAGTGAGACAGAGAGAAAAGAGGGAAAAGGAGGGGGAAGGAATGTGAGCGTAGGGCAATACACTGAGACACAGTCCATACAGGGGGACTGTGGGTCAGTACCACCCGACTGAGTAGCGCACCAACTCCGAGACCAGTAAACTAGCCTAAGAGCGGGTTCGCTGTAAAAGAGGGGTGCAATGACTGCTCCCCGCCGCAAACGGAGATAATAACATCGAACTAGTTTGTATGTTCTGCTTCATTATAGTATTTCCAGTTGACCGTAAATACCTGAGTAGGAATATGTTTAAGAAACGGGATATTCTTACCCAGAGGTGGGGGGGTAGGAGAAGGGGGACTGGAGAGGAAGGGAAGGAGGTAAGGGGATGAGGGGGGAGGGTGAGGGGATGGGGAGGAGGAAAAGGAAGGGAAAGGCGGAGTAAGGGGGAGCTAGGGATAGAGAGAGGGTGGCATTAAAAGGAGGAGGAGGGGGGGTGGGAGGGAGGGAGAGGGGAGGGGGGGAGGAGGAGGGTGGAGGAGGGAAAGAGGGGTGTGGGTGGGGATGGAGGGGAATGAGTAGGGATATGGGACGGGAGGGGAAGGGACGAATAATAGGACTGGATATGATAATTTACATCGAGTTTAGTGTATAACTCAGAATCTATAACCTAGACTGCGCTAACATTGCATCGTTCAGAAAAAGGGATGTGATCAGGAAAGACCATATAGCTAGTCAGATAAGTTATACATGTACCTACTTAAAGTAGAGTAAAGGTATACATCTCACAATCATACGTATGAGTTTACAGAACAATAACATAATGTACTATAAAACAAAAGAAACAATATTAAAACGACTGAACCTGAGAGGACTCAAAGGGGTTTAGATGTCCTGGAGGTTGATACTCAGGACACGAAGAAAACCTGTCAAGCTGTAGTCGTCAAACAGGTCTCGGCTGTTGCCGGGTGTTCATTGGTGATATCAAAAGACAGTTCCTGCGGACATCATCGAGGACCTGTGTGCAAAAGAAGAAAGCAAATGGACAAAAAGTAGCTTGCAAGTTATCAATGTAGTGCTTGGGATTTCGGGCTTGGGTGGTAGCTTCCAGGCGATCGGGCTGGGATTCCCTTCCGGATTAAAGTGGGATCAGGATTGCTTCGTTTCGGGGTCGTGGCGTATGGGTGAGAGGCAGATCGAGCCGGTGTGCGGGAAAGAGATGCTTCTGACTAATGTGTTGGTGGCGTCAGGTGGAGCAATTCCAGAAGCCTTTGAAGTGATTCAGGTGTGGTACAGGTGTGTTGTTGTCCCAGGTGGGAGAATTGTAGGGCAAACGGAAACCGCCACGTGTATTTGAGCTGATGCTGTTGCAAGATTTGCAGCTGGGGTTTCATAGCACGGCGTTTTGCAATGGTGAGGGGTGCTAAATCAGAGAACAGCTGGTACGTGTGGTCCTGGAACTGTAAGGAGTTCTTGTTGCGGGCTGCTGTTAACAGTTGCTCCTTTGTACAGAAGAAATGCAGCTTAACAATAATGTCACGTGGTGGGCCATCGGCCTGGTGTCATGTAAGTGCCCTATGGATTCTATCGAACTCAAGGCGTTCGATAGGTATGGGGGGTGATAGTTCCTGGAACAAAGCGGTGGTAAAAGATTGGATGTCATCGATCGACTCTGGTATGCCACGGAGGAGCCAAGCTTCAAGGAGTTAATAGTGTCCAGAACCTCCGTGACTGAGAAGGGGCTTTCAAGCAGATCCTTTTGCGAGAGCACGAAAGTTCGCAGTCAATTTGATCGTATCGCTTTTGTGTTCTGCTTTCAGTGAGGCTGTTAATTGCATTCATTTCCCCCTGATCACCGCTTTATGAGCAGCCCAGACTGTGGACGGTGTAATGTCTGTCATGGGGTTTAAATTAAAGTATTCTTTAATGGATTTCTCTATGATAGTGGCCTGTATGGGATCGTTCAGGATGGATTCCTGAAGGCGCCAACGGTTGCGTTCTCTATGACCTGAATTTCTATGGGTGGATAGAGTCACCATTGAGTGGTCCGATAGCGGAGAGTCCACAATCCGTGACTGCACGATCAAAGGGATTGTAAGGCATGTATAAAGATGTGGTCTATCCTGGCGTAGGAATTATGGGGTGCTGAGAAGTATGAATAATCCTTAGAGCGACGGTTAGATTCCCTCCAGGCATCTACCAATCCCGCCTCATGCAACAACTTAGCTACTTTAACACTTTGTCTAGTAGGGCGTTTGGGTTTCGTTAGTCCATCTCCTGACTTATCCAGGGAGAAGTCAAAAGCTAAATTTGAGTCCCCCCCATGATAGTTGTTCCCTTAAAATGAGGGCGGAGTTTGTGTAGCATAGAATCAAAAAATGCCCGTTGACTTTTATTAGGAGAGTAATATGAAACCAAGGTGTACATTTCACCATCTATGTTCCCTGAAACAAGTAAATAACGTCCCAGAGGGTCTATAAAATTTGGGGAAACGTTAGCCCCACATCTCACAAAGTTTTTTAACTTTCTTAGGGAAGGACATCCTTTGGGAACTGACCTTAATGCAGCGTATATTTCTGTAATTCCCAAGCCAGGGAAGGACCCGAGTGAAGTGGGAAACTATAGGCCTATCTCCTTAATTAACAACGACATAAAGATTATGACCAAGATCCTAGCAAATAGAATAGCCAGTTTTATCGCCTCATACATACATAATGACCAGGTAGGGTTAATACCTGGGAGGCAAGGCCCAGATCAGATTAGAAGGACAATAGATGTTATCTCCCTCCTTAAATCTAGCTGGGATGGAGGTGCCCCCCAATCAGGTTTTATTCTCTCTATTGACCTTCACAAGGCGTTCGATTCAATTGAATGGAACTACCTTTCTGAAACCCTTAGAAGATGGAACTTCGGCCCCCATTTCCTAAATATAATCAATTCTATGTACTCTAATCCCTCTGCCCAAGTGCGGTTGATGGGAAGATATTCGACCTCCTTTCCAATCGGGAGGGGCACTAGGCAGGGCTGTCCCCTTTCGCCCCTTCTCTTTGCGATGACCATTGAATCATTGGCCATAGCAATTAGAACAAACCCTGATATCAAGGGGGTAACATGCGGGGACTAGGAACACAAATGCGCACTTTATGCAGATGATCTCTTGCTATATATTACCTCCCCTCTAATAACCACTCCGAACATTTATGGGGTCCTGAACTCATTTAGCAAACTCTCCGGCTTAAAGGTTAATATGTCCAAATCCTTGGCTTTAAATATCACTGTTGCCCCCAACATAGTGACACAACTAACTAATAACTTTGAATTTTCTTGGGCCCCCATGACCATCCCTTATCTGGGGATTAATTTACCCCCAGACGTAAATAACCTCTTTAAAGTTAATTACCCCACCATGTTCAACAGGTGTAGGGAGGAGTTACAAAAGTGGACGAGGTGTGGTCTGTCCTGGCTGGGAAGAATACACGCTGTCAAGATGACTCTCCTTCCCCGTCTCTTATATCTATTCCGTTCTCTGCCAATCTCGCTTCCAAGGAACACTATTCGCAAATTACAATCGGAGATTACTCATTTCGTTTGGGGCAATAAGGGCTACAGATGTCCATCCAAAATCCTATATCGCCTTAAATCACAGGGAGGATTAGGTCTCCCAGATCTATGGAACTACTTTCAAGCGGCGCAATTGTCGCAAATCTCTATCGTTTTCTCTAAAGGCCCAAAACCCGAGTGGCTCTCAATGGAAAGAAAGGCTACACCCCAAAACACCATTGATTACCTCTTGTGGTGTGATCCCACACATAGACCGGCTATAATGACCCCCACAATTTCCCACTCAATAGCAACATGCATTAAACTACTTAAATTCCCCTCCCTTACCTCGCAGCTCAGGCCTTTATCCCACATATTTCACAACACCAAATTTCTACCGGGAGAAAATATCTGAGCATTCCGATGGACTGACAAAGGCCTTTACCGGATCGGACATTTCCTATCCCCAGCTGGCCCCCTTACCCTGTCTTATTGCAAGCGTAATCTAGAAATGCCGGACACGGAACAGTTCCGTTTTACACAAATCTCCCACTTCTTACACTTTATCTGGACTGACAGATCGGAACCGCCCTCAATAACCCCATATGAACATTGGTGCTCGAACCTTACGGAACAAAAGGGGGGAATCTCTTTGATTTATAACGCACTTCAGTCTAATCTGGATATGCCGTCCTACGCAAAGACCTGGGAGAAAGATACGGGCAAAGTTTGGCAGACGACAGCCTGGTTCAAGTCCTGGACTCGCTCCTACAAAGGTATTTGTAACATCTCCCTTATAGAGGCCAGTCTAAAGGTTCTGACCAGATGGTATTATGTTCCATCCAGGCTGGCATTGATATACCCGGCACCTTGCCTCTCTGTTTTCGGGGATGCGGCCTAGAGGGCTCTATGCTACATACATGGTGGACTTGTCCCCGCATCAGAACTTTCTGGAAGATAACCTTTCGTACAATCAGCAAACTGATTAAGATCTCGGTAGCCCCCAATTCACATATTGCCTTATTTAACCATGATATACCCAATACACCTAAGCACTTACGGATATTATCATACTTCATTTTATTGGGTGCTAAAATCACCATAGCAAAAGCCTGGAAGAGAACCACGGTCTCCTTTCAGGCTTGTAAGAGGAAGGTTTCCTGGATTACGTCCCAGGAACAAACAGTAGCGAAACTGATTGACAAAATTGAGAAGTTTAATACCATCTGGGAACCTTGGGCCTCATTTTGTAACATATCTCTCATACCGGGTATTGAACCGGACACAAGCTCAGCCTCTGTTATCAAATAAACCTAACTCCACCTTCTCTTTTCTTTCTTTTCCCTTTTTCACATGTTTTCTGTCTTCCCTTCTAGAGAGTGATCAGATCCTGCTATCTCTCAGGTATAATAAGATCTAATTCCAAATGGAGAAGAGCTTTCGAGAGATTGTTAATTGGAGTTTCGGTGGGACCCTTCCTCCCTCTCATTAGAGATTAAACAGGCACCACAGTAACGAACTGGAAGTTGGGGGCTCCATTCTGTTAGCCCTTTCAACCAATTTTCAATGTTCCTGGGGAATCGGCTGGTCCGGGGCAGAGCCTAAACACACCTACAGGAAGATCCCAATGGGGGGGTGTGTGAGGGATCCCGAGGCCATCTGACATTGACCCTCCAGGAGCGAATTCCTACTTAGGCCTGTCCTTCTGTATTGGGGAGGTTCCCCAGATATCTCTAATATGTTCATGCAGATCTAATGAGCCGCACCTATCTGGCGGTCTCTAGAGTCCCATGAGGGACTTCACTGAGGGATATTCACATGTTAGTAGATCCTCATAAGGTATTCCTGTGACCCAGGAGACCTGGCTTAGTTCCCTACCATTCAGGACTGTTTATACTATGTACATGAGAATTTTTAAGAGTTTATATAAATAATCTTTTCTTTCTGTTGCATAGTTACTTAAATTTTTTTTTAAGTTTACCTTTCACTCTGTGCATCACAGAATGGTTTAATACTCTACTAGATCTCGGTTAACTGTAGGACACAACAGAGATTTATACAGCAGATGAGATCTAATCAGGGTGCGACAGTTTTATGTCTATTCATTTGATCCAGATTGTAATTATCGCTCATAACCGTATAACAATTTTCATGTTACGTTACCGCATTCTTCAGAAATGTATGCAATTTCATGTGTGTTATGTAAAAAACATCAATAAAATGATTTGAAATTAAAAAATTTACATCACCCTCATGTTGGGTTGGAGTCTCGGTGTCTCTTTGATTTCTGCTTGTGCCAAACCAGAGTCAGAGGGCTGACCAGAGGGGGATGCTTTGAGGAGCTTTGACAATTAGCTGAAGACGGAGAAGTGGAATCCTGGGAGATGATGCCAAGTTGGATCAGCAGACTTTTGCCATCATGTAAGGTTGTAAAGTTGTAGGATTTGTTTTTCAGTTGGAACTGCAGGCGAAAGCGGAATGACCACCAATATTTCACTGCTTTGTTGGATAAAGCCACCAGAAGGGGTTTCTGCGATTTTCACCAAATAGTTGTGGGAGACAAATCCACAAATATTTGGATCTGATGTTCTTGAAAGGAAAGGTTTTCAGAGTCATGAGATTTCCTCATGACCTGTTCCTTCAAAGCATAGAAGTGTGGTTTGACCACAATATCCCTGGGAAGACCGTCTTGGCCAGGGGGTTGCAGGACTCTATGCACTCTATCCAGCTCTAGCCTGTGATCAGGAATATCTGGAATAACGTCATTGATGAGCGATTTGACAGACCCTTGGACAGCTAGGATTGATTCAGGGAGACCCCTTATGCGGAAATTGTACCATCTACTTCTATTTTCGAGATCATCGATTTTGTCTAATTGACCCTGTAGGGTCTGTATACATTCTGTTTTGATTTGCCTGTGCAACCGTTCAGTCCAGTTTGTTCAATGGCCTCAATGTGAGAGCCCAGATTTTGCAAGTCTGCTTTGATGGTATTTGTGATTTGGGCTGCAGTCTGGGCCAATCCGTTAGCTAGCATTTCTGAGAATTCGGTCAGAATATGGAATATGTCTGGACGGTGCCCTGGGGTAAGGGTGAAGGCCTGCAGAGGAGTAGCAAAGCCCACAGGGCTAATTATAGCAGGGGTGCCTAGCAGTTCCTCCATAGTTCTGCCCAGGAGGGATTCTGTAGAGGCCGCTGGAGAGAGATGGTTACTCACTGGGGTGGAGAGGATTCCACAAGCATCCTGGGATGAAGGCAGAGGATCTGCTATGGAGTCTGTGTCACTGTCAATGTCTGTGTCACTGTGTGGAGAGGTTGCAGCCACCATCTTGAGAGTCTGTGAGGCCTGCTCTCCAAAGCTTAACTGGCAGGACACCTGTTCCAGCAGGAGAACTCGTACACACTTAAATGACTTTCTATAATAAACAGAGAAAGTATCTATTTTTGCATATGACCATGTTAAACTACCGATTTGACTGTAAAGAAACCTATGCTTTTCCACAGATTAGGTGCCATAATGATCTCTTTTATAGTGATACATTGTGCTGAGTACAAATAGTTTCTTTTTAGTAAAGGAAATGTTTTGTTGTGATACACAGTCTTACTTTTGCTGATAGTTTAGGTCGTAACATAAGTATTAGCAGTAATATGATGGTTTGTACTAATTAACTTTTTATTTTCTCTTTAGCCACTTTACTGCAGCTGCATGTTGCAAAATGTTGGACATTTATTTCTGCAGTTATTTTTATAACTAGCAGTGCATAAAATATCCTTGATCAGCCAGTGCATCGGTTAATGGCTGTGACATGAGTCGTCATCAGATCATTAGCCACTCTGGGCAGCTCTGTATGCTCTGCCTAAGGATGATCAAATTTGGTCAAATGTAGGATTTGTTCTGAACTTTGGCTGCTTGGTGCACAGGCAAAAGGAAAAGGGGTATTTGCCAGCTGGCTGGGCCTAATTTCCAACTGCTGCAGGAAGTTACATTTAGCAAATAGTATTACTGCTGACAATAATAATAATAACTACTGCAGTAGGGAACAGACACAAAAGATGCACTCTGCATCTTTCCAAATAACTGTTCTGCTTTGTTATGACGCATTTGAAGGCTTTTATACACATGATAACGTAGGTATCATATTAATATTACAATTGTATGTTTATGGTAACAAGGGGTGTAACATAGGCAGACCAATTCTAATCAGGACTCTAAAGAATGCAAACATGTAATGAAAACATTATTAGTGCAGTGTGCACAGTGAGGGCAGTGTGCAATACATACAAAATAGAATACAATTATGTACAGAACCTACAAATTTCCATTACAATCTCTTCTCTTTTGGTCAAAATTTTGATCACTAATCATACTTGCTATCACCTTTAACCTGGAACTTCCACACGCTTAGGTGGAAGTAGTCCTGGCCAAAGAGGTAAAACTCCATTGTGGAGAATATAATAGCTAAGCAGCTTTTTCATTACAAAATGACTTTCTTTATCGTACATCACGGGACACAGAGCAGCCATAATAGTAATTACTATGTGGGTTATAGGCCACCTCCAGGTGATGGACACTGGTGCAATCAAAGACAGGAAGTTGCCTCCCTATATAACCCCTCCCATACTAGGAGTACCTCAGTTTTTTTGCCAGTGTCTAAGGTGTTGGTCATGCTTAAGGGAATGCTAAGAAGAGCTCCGCTGGAAGGATCCTTACTGGATCAAACAGTCTCTGCAACCTGATCCATTCAAAGTGCCACTGAGGCCAAAGTGGATGGTACCTGGGCCTCATAAAGGAAGAATGAGGTTTTGCCTGTAATGCCTCTCTTGGAGGGCTGGACCCTGGGACCTAGTACTTTGGTCGTGCATCTAATACCAAAGTTTTTTCTGGAAGGGTGCTATACAGGTCCAAGGGAGTGGACCCCCGATAAAAAGGGACCCGGTCCTTGAAGGTTTTTAACACAGCCCGCCATGATGGGTGAAGATTGGGGCTGTCTGTGATTTCCATCAGATCCTGCGGCGGGAATGGTAAGTCAGGAAGATCCTAAAGAAACCCAGGTTTACTTATGGACTTCCTATTATGAGTAGACTATGTCTTGCCTATTTGTTTCCACTAGAGGGTGTAAAGTGCATATCCAAAAGGTATACTTTACCATGCTTCTCCAGCAGCAGCAGCCTGACTCTGTGAACAGCCATCAGCAGGGTAGGGGATTTTTCTGTTATCCAGACTCCCCCTGGAAGAGCTCCTTCTTTCCCCCAACCCCCCCACCGTCCTGTTCGCGGGATCGTGCCTACACGCGCACCCTTGGTAAACATCCTGTTTTATATAGAGGGAGTATGACGCAAAGGGGGGCATAGCTTAGTGGCCAGCATGCACAAGGAGCAGTGTGCATAGAGTTGCACAGCGCAGGTGCAGGGCTCACTCCCTGTTTTAAAAGTTAAAGGGGTTGTAAAGATAAAAATTTTTTCACCTTAATGCATTCTATGCATTAAGGTGAAAAAACTTTTGACAGTACCGCCGCCCCCAGGCCCCCCGTTTTACTTACCTGACGCCTCGAATCTTCGCTGCTCGTCCTCGTCATCTTCATTGCAGCTCAGCCTGGTCGCTGATTGGCTGCAGTGGATGGATTGAAAGCAGCGCAGCCATTGGCTCGCGCTGCTGTCAATCACATCCGATGACGCGGCGCACCGGGGGGCGGGGCCGAGTGATACAGCGAGCGGCTATAGCCCCCGGCTGTATCACGGGAGCACGCCCGCAAGCACTTACCACCATGCGAGGGAGTTCGCATTAAGGTGGTAAATGCTTGCGGGGAGGAGCTGAAACAGCCGCCGAGGGACCCCAGAAGACCAGGTTCGGGGCCACTCTGTGCAGAACGAGCTGCACAGTGAAGGTAAGTATGATATGTTTGTTATTTTTTTTTTAAAAAAAAATTACCTTTACAACCCCTTTAATTTCTCAGAACAATCTGGTGGCTGCTGGAGAGGACACACAAAGGAGCATATGGGGCATGTAAGCTGTATGTGTACTGGACATAGGAATTCCTAAAGACATGTCTACTCAGCATCAGGCTGAGCAGTTATAGCAGCATAAAAAACTCATTGCTGGGCTAAGGCTCAGCAGTAGATGCATTGTAAGTTGTACCTTGGCTGTTGTAATTAGGACTATGTTTTCCCGAAGTTAGAAGCGGGAATTCAGGAGGGAGAAACGCAAGGGTGCTGCGGTCAGGGTCTGAAGATCCTAGTCATTCCACAGTACCTTCCTTCCCTGAAAGACTTGAAACAACTGGTCAGCCTGAGCCTTCAGCATCAGCTAGGTTGGAAGGGAAAATAGCTGAGATGATTGCTTCTTCTTCCCAGGGGGGAGAAAACGCGACAGGTCCCCTTCTACAGACCCTGACCTTCCAGCATTAGACAGGAATGGGCAGGGGATGTTGAATTACCTTTGGGGGATCAGGAAGAAAGGCATGCGGATGTCTCTTCCTCTGGGGGTTCAGTCTCAGAAGAGCCTTTTTCAGCCTCACAATCCCAAAGACTGTTGGTCCAGTCCCTTACGGAGTTGGACCATCCTGGGTATAAGTTGCCCCCAGAAGAGGCAGCTTCCTCTTTGGGTTCTCTAAAAACCTCCACAGGATCCTCATGCAGGGGCTTGCTTGCATACTAGCTAAAATGCACAACTGCTGGAATGCACAGTTGCTGGAGCACATAGTTGCTAAAAATACACAGCTGCGGAATCGCATGGTTGCTGAAATGCACGGTTGCTGAAGATAACTTTTTTCTTACCAGTTCACATGTTTGCATAAAGATACATGATTATGGGTGTACAAAATGCATGGTTGGACATGTTTGTGTAAAAACAAGAAACAGAGCATGTTTATTGTTGATTACATAAAGACACATTATCGCACGAGGTGACAGGTTCACTTCAGGATACATGGTCACATAAGGATGCATGTTTATGTTTGTATAGCTATGCATGGTTTTTACATAATCGCATAAAAAATGCTTGATCACATAAAAATGCTTAGTCGCATAAAGATGCTTGATCACATACAGATGTTGATCGCATGAAGTTGCATGATCACCTAAAACTATAGGTTTACTTAAATATACATGATTCCTCATAATCGCATAGAAATATATGTCTGCATAGATACGTGTTGTGTAATGTTGCATAATACATTTCATGAACACTTGCTTGTAAGATACTTGTTCCATGGCACACATACTACATGAATACGTGTGTACAGCACTCACTTTTCATATTTTGCCTAAAAAAAAAAAAAGCACGCTTCCATAGAGGCATATTGCTTTAACACATGCTGCATACATTAACCTGTATATATATGTACTTGTTTTTTTCTGGAACTATTTACAGTCAGCTCCATAAATATTGGGACATCGACACAATTCGAATCTTTTTGGCTCTATACACCACCACAATGGATTTGAAATGAAACGAACAAGATGTTCTTTAACTGCAGACTTTCAGCTTTAATTTGAGGGTATTTACATCCAAATCAGGTGAACCGTGTAGGAATTACAACAGTTTGTATATGTGCCTCCCACTTTTTAAGGGACCAAAAGTAATGGGACAGATTAACAATCATCCATCAAACTTTTACTTTTTAATACTTGGTTGCAAATCCTTTGCAGTCAATTACAGCCTGAAGCCTGGCATGCATAAACATCACCAGACGCTGGGTTTCATCCCTGGTGATGCTCTTCCAGGCCTCTACTGCAACTGTTCTCAGTTCCTGCTTGTTCTTGGGGCATTTTCCCTTCAGTTTTGTCTTCAGCAAGTGAAATGCATGCTCAATCGGATTCAGGTCAGGTGATTGACTTGGCCATTGCATAACATTCCACTTCTTTCCCTTAAAAAACTCTTTGGTTGCTTTCACAGTATGCTTTGGGTCATTGTCCATCTGCACTGTGAAGCGCCGTCCAATGAGTTCTGAAGCATTTTGCTGAATATGAGCAGATATTATTGCCCAAAACACTTCAGAATTCATCCTGCTGCTTTTGTTAGCAGTCACATCAGCAATAAATACAAGAGAACCAGTTCCATTGGCAGCCATACATGCCCACGCCATGACACTACCACCACCATGCTTCACTGATGAGGTGGTATGCTTTGGATCATGAGCAGTTCCTTTCCTTCTCCATACTCTTCTCTTCCCATCACTCTGGTACAAGTGGATCTTGGTCTCATCTGTCCATAAGATGTTGTTCCAGAACTTTGAAGGCTTTTTTAGATGTTTGGCAAACTCTAATCTGGTCTTCCTGTTTTTGAGGTTCACCAATGGTTTACATCTTGTGGTGAACCTCTGTATTCACTCTGGTGAAGTCTTTTCTTGATTGTTGACTTTGACACACATACACCTACCTCCTGGAGAGTGTTCTTGATCTGACCAACTGTTGTGAAGGGTGTTTTCTTCACCAGGGAAAAAATTCTTCGGTCATCCACCACAGTTGTTTTCCGTGGTCTTCCTGGTCTTTTGGTGTTGCTGAGCTCACCGGTGTGTTTTTTCTTTTTAAGGATATTCCAAACAGTTGATTTGGCCACACCTAATGTTTTTGCTATCTCTCTGATGGGTTTGTTTTGTTTTTTCAGCCTAATGATGGCTTGCTTCACTGATAGGGACAGCTCTTTGGATCTCATATTGATAGTTGACAGCAACAGATTCCAAATGTAAATAGCACACTTGAAATGAACTCTGGACCTTTTATCTGCTCCTTGTAAATGGGATAATGAGGGAATAACACACACCTGGCCATGGAACAGCTGAGCAGCCAATTGTCCCATTACTTTTGGTCCCTTAAAAAGTGGGTGGCACATATACAAACTGTTGTAATTCCTACACCGTTCACCTGATTTGGATGTAAATACCCTCAAATTAAAGCTTAAAGTCTGCAGTTAAAGCACATCTTGTTCGTTTCATTTCAAATCTATTGTGGTGGTGTATAGATCCAAAAAGATTAGAATTGTGTTGATGTCACAATATTTATGGACCTGACTGCACCTATGTTTACATAGGACTACAAAACAGAGTCCCAAGGCCTCCTTACGAGGAGCCCTGGGCCCGCCCGCCTTTTGGGCACCCCCCACGGCTGCCCCGGCAGGCGGTACTGCCCTCCACCTGTGGCACACGGCCCTCCCGGCCCCCGAGGAGGCTGGTGCTGATGATCAGGCACCCCCGCTTGATTGGGGTGGGGGGAAAACTTCTGTGGTTTTGAGGGGCTTGGCAAAAATAGATCCTAGATGGGTCATCTCTGTGGAAACCCTAGGCTACTAACTAGAGTTTCAGAAATTTCCCCTGGTTCACTTTCTAACTTCAGTCGTCCCCAAAGACCCAGTAAAAAGAGAGTCTTTATTTCTAGCACTAAAACCAATTGATGTCACAGGGTGTATTCATAGAGACCCCCCTCAGAAGAGCAGGGTATGTGGTTTTATTCAAAATCTCTTCATGGTACCGAAACCGAATGGAGATGTCTGACCCATTCTAGATCTCAAAAATCTAAATCAGTTCCTAAACATCCGCTCTCTTCGCATGGAATCAATCTGGTCAGTTGTATCCACCCTGCGGGGAGGAGAATTTCTAGCCTCAATAGGCATCAAAGATGCATATCTGCATGTGCCCATTTTTACCTGTTCACCAGAAGTTCTGCGATTCGCAGTGGAACAGCACCTCTTCCAGTTGTGGCCTTGCCCTTTGGGTTAGCCACCACACCCCGGATGTTTTTGATGTTCTGGGCCCACTTCTAGCAAGGCTAAGGGCCCAGGGTATAGCAGTAATGGCATACCTAGGCGACCTGCTGCTGATAGTTCAATTAGTAGCCCAGCTAGAACAGACTGTGTCCAGCATGGTCAAGTATCTGGAGCACCTGGGTTGGGTTCTCAACCTAGAAGAAGTCATCCTTGCGTCTGGTAAGAAGGCTAGAGTGCTTGGGACTCAGCCCGAAAAAGAGAGTCTCTTGGCCTCAGACAAAAGTTAAGAGAGCTGGTCCATGTGCTCAAGGCAAGGTAGAGTCCTTCCATTCGCCTCTCTATGGAATTGCTAGGGAAGATAGTGGCTTCTTTCGAATCAGTTCCCTATGCTCAGCAAGACTGTTACGAACAGTATTCTTTCTACTTGAAATAAGAAGTCCCAAGCCTTACATTATCTAAGGTATCTGGCCCCAAAGGTACGCCAGAGTCTCAGTTGGTGGTTGGTAACATAAAATTTGCAGAAGGGAAGATCCTTCATACTGGTTACCTGGAAGGAAGTGACAACGGAGACCAGCCTCTTGGGCTGAGGAGCAATCCTGGAAGAGACAACTGCCCAGGGCAAGATCCAAGAAAACCTTGTCCATCAACATCCTAGAGATTCGGGTGGCACGTCTGACTCTAATGGCCTGAACGTTCAGGTTGCAGGATTGTCCTGTCAGAATACAATCTGACAATGCCACAGCAGTGGCTTACATCAAACACATAGGGGGTACCAGAAGTCACACAGCCAGAGGGAGGTGAACCATGTTCTGGCTTGAGCAGAGAAGCATGTCTCTTTCCTATCTGCAGTCTTCGTTCCGGGAAGTGGAGAATTGGCAGGCGGATTTCTTGAACCGCCAACAATTATTCCCGGGAGAATAGTCTCTACAGCCTGACATTTTCTGCCCATAAGCCAGAAATGGGGTATCTCAGTCATAGATCTGTTGGTGTCCAGTTTAACACAAGTTTAGACAACTTTGTCTTAAGGGCAAGGGATTCACCCGCATATGTGAGATGTATCCCTGCGGGTTCAGTTTTCACTGATTTATGCATTCCCCCAGTGCCGCTTCTTCCACAGCTTCTATGTAGGATCAAAAGGGAACAGAAGCAGGTAATCCTAGCAGATCTGGCATGACCCAGACGATCCTAGTATGCAGAGATCGTGAGGGTTACAACAGGGGCTCCGTGGACTCTTCCTTCTAGTCCAGACCTACTTTCGCAGGGGTCGGTATTCCATCCTGCAAATGCTGGATTTAGCAGTTTGGCTATTAAGTCCACATTCTAAAAGAATCGGGGGCTTTCAGGTTCAATGGTATCTATCCTGATTAATGCAAAAGAGCTGGCCTCTAGGACCATTTATTATAGGGTCTGGAGGGCCTATGTTCCTGCTGGAAACCAAGGATGGCATCCTTGGATGTATGTCATAGGTAGAGTTCTTGCCTTCCTCCAATTAGGAATGGAAATGAAGCTAGTCTTGAGTTCTATCAAGGGTCGGATCTTGGCCCTGTCAGTGTTTTTTTCCGGAGGCCATTTGCTTTGCATTCTTTGATCCGGGCCTGTATACAAGGGGTAATGCGTATAAATCCGCCGGTTAGGTCACCCTTGTGTCATGGGATTTGAATCTTGGTAACAGGTAAAACACGAAGTGGTATGTTATAAAAAACAACTGTGGTGAACCCTGGCTCTATCTCATGCTCATTTATTAAGGCAGCCATAACTGCTTGTGACTGATGACACGGTCCATTTGTCAAGCTGGAGGAAAAAGAATGGCTGGCAGACATAAAAGATCACATTTTTCCAAAGTCCTGTTTCATAAGAAGTTGCTCCCTGTGGACCACTTGTTCTTTTCGTTCTGGGGTCCTTAAAGTTGAATTATTAATCCCAGCTATACTGGGCCAGAACTAGGGTGGAATCTGTGAGTTGCACAGACCCAGCAAGTGTCCGGGATTGTAATGCAGTGTACACACGGTCAGACTTTTCGACCGGACTTGTCCGACGGACCAAATCCGGCGGACAATCCGATCGTGTGTGGGCTTCACCGGACCTTCAGCGGACTTTTCCAGTTGCAAATCTGACAGACTTTACAAACTTTACTGACGGAGTTTACGTCGTAACTCCGCCGGACTCAGAAATCCGCTCGTCTGTATGCTAGTCCGACGGACAAAAAAAGACGCATGCTCAGAAGTAAATACGAAACGGAAGCGTTCGGTCTGGTAAAACTAGTGTTCGTATTGTAGGTAGCACATTCCTCACGCTGCAAATTCTGTGTTCGTTGAATGCAGCGCATTAATTGTCTTCTTTATAATGCTAGAAGAACAAAGTTGTTTTGCTGTTCCTATTCACACAGAGTTCTCCCAAACTGATTTCTGGATTATTTCTCTTGATCTCATGAATGATATTGTATTTGTTTTAAAAGCCATATCTCCATACTAATGTTTACAACATTTTTTTTTTTTGAGTCATCTTGTATTTTTTATTTCATCAAGATATTTTTGTATGATTATTGTCAAAATTATTTTATCTTTATCTCCATATATATTTTTTTTGTTTGTAAAGTTACCACAAAGAACCATTTTTTTGTTTGTTTGGTTTTTTTTTTCGTAAATTTAACACAAAGAAACTTTTTTTTTTTTTTAAAGTTACCACAAAGAACCATTACTTTTGTACATTTTTAAGTTTTGTTTTGTTATAAAGTTACCACCAAGAACCTTTTTTTGTTATTTTTTTGTTTTAGATTTTTTTTTTTTTGTAGTAAAGTTACCACAAGAACATTTTTTTTTTTTTTTTTGGTTTTGCAACCTCAAGGAGGTTGTTGTCCCTTGTCACTTTGACATTGTCTCTAAAAAAATAATGTTAATTAAAACACATAAAGTATTTTCATAAACTAAAATATCCATTTATTTATGGTAAACAAAATGAAGATGAAGTCAACGCTGGCTAAGCTTTTGGAATTGGTGAATACTTTTGGCCCCAGGGCACACATCAAGTCTGTGGAAAAGAAAATTGGGATCTTGAGGAGTCCATATAAGAGGGAGCACAATCTGGTCCAGGAATCCCAGAGATCAAGAGCACCAGCAGATGACATAGATGTCCCCAGGCTGTGGTCCTACACCAGCCTGCGTCTTCTGTCAGACCAGACTGAACCCAGGTCATCACTTTCTTCTCTTCCCTGCTGCCTTCCCTCCACGCTGCCCTGCACCCTTCCCTGCAGCCTTCCCTGCAGCCTTCCTTGTAGGCTGTGGCTCTGGTGGTTAAATAACAGCCATGGGCCTCTTCAGCTTCGGGGGGGCTCTTCAGAAAATTAGTGGCTTCTCTCATGAGGCGCAGTGATGCCTCCTCTGTCACCGTCCCTTTCCTGGCCCTTTTTGTAGGAAGGCGCAGGGGAGGCACTTGGGATTCTGTCAGGCTCCTACTGGGCCCGGCCACCTCCTGGCTGACACTGGGCCTGGCCACCTCCTGGCTGACACTGTGCCCGGCCTCCTCCTGGCTGACACTGTGCCCGGCCTCCTCCTGGCTGACACTGTGCCCGGCCTCCTCCTGGATGACACTGTGTCCGGCCTCCTCCTGGATGACACTGGGCCCAGCCTCCTCCTGGCTGTCCCTGGGCCCAGCCTCCTCCTACCTGCCACTTTCCACACCTTCCTCCTGGCTGACCTCATCCTGTGTATAAAAAAGGGACATAGTTTTAGTTTTTGGTTCATCAATGACACACAATTTTCTTCTCATGACTTGCAAATTCAATGTTAATACATATATTAAGAGTATATAAATCTGAGACCAGCATTTTTTAAAGCAGGTGACAAACATTTTTGGCCACTACTGTCAATTGATATGTATACATCATTTTTAGGATAAAATCCTTAATCAATTAAAACATCTAGTTAACATCATTAATATTAGGACACTACATATGTCTCAAATTAATTTATCTAACTCCAGATGGTCACATCCGGTTCTTCAAGGATGGAAGACCCAGTTTGGTCCTCACCAGCCTCTGCTGGGGTGGAGGGAAAGGTGGAGGGAAGGGTGCATGGAAGGGTGGAGGGAAGGGTTGAAAGTGATGCCCTGGCTTCAGTCTGGTCATCCAGAAAACATAGTTTCTTGTAGTACCACAGCCTCGGTACATATACATCAACTGCTGATGCTCCTGATCTCAGGGAAAGCTGGATCTTGTTATGCTCCCTCCTATACATATTTTGCAAGATCCCTATTTTCTTTTCCAAAATCTCCATGGTTGCTTCTGGGATGAAAGTATGCACAAATGCCAGAAGACTCTCCAGCGTTGACTTCCTCACTGGTTTGATTTAATATTGAGGGTGTTTGACCTACCACAGATTCCTCATCTCCCTGTACTTATCAATAAATGCTGACATAAATTCTGAGCCCTTAGATTTGCCATTCATGTTTTCTGTAAAATATAAAACATAAGACAAAATCACTAATGTTTCAGCTAAACCCTCATCATCTTATCCCAACATAGGCCTAAGAAATCTTTAAGCAGTATAGGCTGCTTGCTACAAAGTTTACCAAAAAAAAAAAAATTTTAAAAATCACCTTCCTTTCTGGCATTCCAGTCCTCTATCCTCTATGCACAGAATGTACGTACGGCACAATGCGTAATAACCTTTTAAACACTGCGCATGCGTGAAACTCTGTCTGTGTCGCCCACCCCTGACGTTCTTTTTTTAACTAATATTCTCCGCCCCCTGGTCTCTACGCACAGAACGTATGTACGACACATGCGTAATAACTTTTCAAACACTGCGCATGTGGGAAACTCCGCCTGCGTCGCCTGCCCCTGACGTTCCTTTTTAACAAATATTCTCCACCCCTTCTCTCTATGGTACGTAGTGGGAGAAACAATGGCGGAGACACTTCAGGTGTGTACTACCTCAGGTAGTGACGAAAGCCCGGAGCCCGGAACATCCGATTAAAGCGGAGATTAAAGGCCTCCAATATGGCCTTTCAAGAGATGGTGGAGATGGTGGCAATTTTGTGACAAAATGACTATGATGGCAAGTATGGACCGTATGCCCGGCCTAATTTCCGGAAAGCCAAAATAAGGGCGAAAGTGGTGAAGACCTTGCATCTTTGTTTTGGGGTATGGTGCTCGAAAGATAAGCTTAGGAAAAGATGGTCCGACCTCAAACTCCGGGAGCCGGATTAGTACAGACAGATCCATAAAGTGCTTAAAAAAAGTAATTACTTGTGTGTTCATATTCAGTTTATTACCTTGCATACTGCTCCATGTGTTTTTCCTTAACGTAACGTATATATATGTATATATATATATATATATATATATATATATATATATATATATATATATATTTTTTTTTTAATTTCTTTAAGATATATATATATATATATATATATATATATATATGTGTGTGTGTGTGTGGGTATATATATGTATATACATACATATATATATATATATATATATATATATATATATATATATATATAGGCATATATAGGAAAGATATATTATATATATATTTCATTTATATTTATGTGTATGCATATAGATTTGTATTTAAAAAAAATCCAAATATTATATATATATATATATATATATATATATATATATATATATATTTTAAGTGAGATATATATATATATATATATATATATATATATATTTATTTATGATATAGATATATGTATGTGTATATATTTATATATATGTATATTACATCTATATGTATGATCTATAGATATGGATCTATATATCTATATATAGATATCGATAGATATCTATATATAGATATATATATATGGATATCTATCGATATCCATCTATCCATCTATCTATCTATCTATCTATCTATCTATCTATCTATCTATCTATCTATCTATCTATCTATCTATCTATCTATCTATATTTTCTCATATATATATATATATATATATATATATATATATATATATATATATTTCAAGGGGAATTTTTATTATGTCTTCAACTAGGAACTCTACACCAGCTTACGGTAATCTATGTATGGCTGCATATTTTGAAATTCATTTTTTATCATCTATTTTAGTTGATCTGGTTGTGGAAGAAGCGAACACCAGTGCCACACCCAAGGATGTGTATGAAGTAGAGGTGGAGGAAGTAGGCAACATGGGCACCCCACCATATGAGTGTCTGATACACCAGCTTATGGTAAGGTAATCTATGTATGCCTGCATATTTCAAAATACATCTTTTTTTCCTTTAATTTTAGGTCATGTGGAACCTTTTAGCACAGACAGTGCACAACACCTAATTGGACAGATAATGGCCTGGAATGGGGATATTGATGCCATGCGTAATCGGCTGGATAGTATGCAGCAGGAAATGAAGAACATGATCAATGTTTTGAGGAGAATCTAAATTCCCTTTTTCTCAAAAAAAAACATTGATCATGTTCTTCATTTCCTTGTTTGCTGACCCCATTCTGGACCTTTTATTTTAGGATTTTAATTGTATTCCTGTTTGAAAAAATTATTTTGAAAAAATCTAATTAAAAAAATTAGGCCTGTTTGTTTTAAAAAAACGAAAAAAAAAAAATACATAGAGGCCTGTTTTTTAAAAAAAATTAAAGAAATAATCTATAGAGGCCTGTTTGTTCAAAAAAAAAAAAATTATATAGAGGCCTATTTGCAATATATATATATATATATATATATATATATATATATATATATATATATATATATATATAAATATATAAAAAAGTACAGTGACAATGGTGCTTATTTACTAAAGGAAAATACACTTGGCACTACAAGTGCTCTAGGATAACCTAGGAGAAAGCAAGAAAAGGCAAGCAATAAATATCATTCTAGATTTTATCAGATCCTGATTTTTTAATATAAAAAATTAGATATTCTGTGGCATTGCAATGGCCCCCCTTCCCGTAAAAAAAATCAACATATTGATCCCGAACTTGACGGGCACTTTGGGGGGCCAAGCCAGTACGGCCAGTATTCAGGCCCGTCAGAGGATTGTCGATAAGTCCGGCCTCAGGCCCAAGTGATACCATATAATTGGTTGAATGTTTGTTTAAATAATTGTACAGGATGCAGCATGCTAGAACAATGTGATTGAGTTTGTATTCCGCCATGTGGATAGCTGTCTGAAACAGGTGGAACCGTTTGGCCAAAATCCCAAAAGCATTCTCCACAACACCTTTTGCTCTGGCTGGAAGTTAAAAACCCTCCTCTCCGGGGTGAGGGTCCTTTGGGGAATGGCCTCATGAGGTGCTAGCTCAGACCGAAGGCTTCATCTTCTATGAAGAAAAAGGGGAGTTCTTTCACGTTATTGGCATCAGGTGGCAATCCCAGGCCACCACTCTGGAGACGCTGGCAGAACTCCGTCTGGGCGAAAACTCCTCCATCCGACATCCGGCCATTCAATCAGTCAATCACCTGACCTGAATCCGATTGAGCATGCATTTCACTTGCTGAAGACAAAACTGAAGGGAAAATGCCACAAGAACAAGCAGGAACTGAAGACAGTTGCAGTAGAGGCCTGGCAGAGCATCACCAGGGATAAAACCCAGCGTCTGGTGATGTCTATGCGTTCCAGACTTCAGACTGTAATTGACTGCAAAGGATTTGCAACCAAGTATTAAAAAGTGAAATTAAGTTATTGAGTTAAATTAAAAGTTAATTAAGTTAATGACACACAGACTATTTGGATGAATTTTGTGTGGGGGGGGATTCTAAATTAAGTTAATGACACACAGACTATTTGGATGAATTTGAGGGGGAGGAGGGGATTCTAAATTAAGTTAATGACACACAGACTATTTGGATGAATTTTGTGGGGGGGAGGGGATTCTAAATTAAGTTAATGACACACAGACTATTTGGATGAATTTTGGGGGGGGATTCTAAATAAACTTAATGACACACAGACTATTTGGATGAATTTTAGGGAGGAAGGGGATTCTAAATAAACTTAATGACACACAGACTATTTTGATGGATTTTAGGGGGGGGTAGGGGATTCAAAATCAACTTAATGACACACAGACTATTTGGATGAATTTTAGGGGGAGGATTCAAAAACAACTTAATGACACACAGACTATTTTGATTAATTTGAGGGTAAAAAAAACTACAATGCAGCTGACAAAATACATTAAGTGAGTAGACTAGGTGGATATGGGCCTAGCACTGCATGCTAGGGAGGTTAGTGAAGGCAAATATGCATGCAGAGCAAAAAAAGAGCATTAAAAGATTACAGCATGCATGAGGACAAAGGGGACATTCACACTATATTGCAATGATGGTAATTAGTGTTTAAGTAAAGAAATACATTTCATTAGGAAACATTAAATACAATAAAATGTGATGTTAAAGAATAAAAATTATTACCTTAATATAGTCCTTCTGCAGGACCTGAATTATGGCAGAACAGGTCTCTGGGATAATGATCCCCAGAGCCTGGGGGGAAATGCCTGTCGAGAACTTAAGGTCCTGCAGGCTTCTCCCTGTTGCCAAGTACCACAGGGTGGTGACTAGCCTCTGCTACGGAGTGATGGCTTGCCTCATGCAGGTATCCTGCCTGCTGATATAAGGGGTCAGCAAAGCCAACAAATGGTCAAAAACGGGGTCCGTCATCCGGAGAAAATTCCTGAAATCCCCAGGGTTATTCTCACGGATCTCACGAAGCAAAGTCATGTGACAGAATTGGTCACGCTGGAGCAACCAATTCTTCGTCCATGAACTCCTCCTCACCCTGTTCAAGGACTGGGCTTGGGCTGAAGAATGAACTACAGCACCAAGCACATACGATGCACAAGCTCGACGATGAGTACGTACGCGTAACATGGCTTCAAAATGGTCGGCTGGTCAGAATGCACTTAACAGAACGCACTGAAGAACAGCAAGGCCTGTGAAGAGCGAAATGAAAATCAGCGACGAGCGGACAATAACACACTGAATAACTCAATGCGAACTGACCACACGCACTGAAAATCAGATACAAACCTCACAAGCACAAACTGAACAACAGTTAAAACGATCTGAAAAATATGAGTCTCACAAGCGCGAATCGTCTCTCACCAAACTTTTACTAACACGAGATAAACACAAGATTAGCAGAAGTAGCCCAAAGGGTGTCGTACGAGCTATTGAACTTCTGTTTTATAGTCTCATCGGACTTGGTGTACGTCACCGCGTACTAGGCTGTCGGACTTGTGATCGTATGTAGTCAAGTCCATTCGTTAGAAAGTCCGCCGGAAGTCCGCCAAAAGTCTGTTGAAAGTCTGTCAGACAGGCTGTCAGACTTTTGTAGACAAAAAGTCCGATCATTGTGCAGATGGACAATGACCCGAAGCATACTGCGAAAGCAACCAAAGAGTTTTTTATGGGAAAGAAGTGGAATGTTATGCAATGGCCAAGTCAATCACCTGCCCTGAATCTGATTGAGCATGCATTTCACTTGCTGAAGACAAAACTGAAGGGAAAATGCCACAAGAACAAGCAGGAACTGAAGACAGTTGCAGTAGAGGCCTGGCAGAGCATCACCAGGGATGAAACCCAGTGTCTGGTGATGTTTATGCATTCCAGACTTCAGACTGTAATTGACTGCAAAGGATTTGCAACCAAGTATTAAAAAGTGAAAGTTTGATGGATGATTGTTAATCTGTCCCATTACTTTTGGTCCCTTAAAAAGTGGGAGACACATATACAAAGTGTTGTAATTCCTACACCGTTCACCTTATTTGGATGTAAATACCCTCAAATTAAACCTGAAAGCCTGCAGTTAAAGCACATCTTGTTCATTTCATTTCAAATCCATTGTGGTGGTGTATAGAGCCAAAATGATTACAATTGTGTCGATGTCCCAATATTTATGGACCTGAGTGTAAATATATACTTTTTTTATAGCTCTCGGGCTTTGCTAAAACATGGAGCTCTGCTTCTTGAGCTGGGGAAAAAGGATCCAATGACTCTGAATACAGAGTGTCCTTCTGGGAGATAAACTGCATACTCAGTATGGTTATTGCCATCCTCAGTATAAAACCAGGATCAAATCTATGAAAAATTAAATATTTGGGTCTTCGGGAGTATGTCCTGCACTGGGCTCACAGCAGCTGATTCCTACGTCATCAATTTAACACATGTGGTTTTCCTTTGCCTCCAGCCTCTTGCAACAGAGGCATCAAGGTGGCTGTATTCAAATATACGCATTTTTGATGTTAGATTTGTACATAAACATGGTCATGCAGAGATGTCCATAAATCCAAAGTATTCTTCTGCTTATACCACTGCACTTACAAGGAAAAGGGGCACATCATTTAAAAATCCACACATTCTGTTTTGGATTTCAAAAATAAGTAGAAACAGAAGGACCAACAAGATGTATATGACAGAACAGAAAGCTCTCAGCCAGATCAAAAACTATAAAACATCTGGCTGCAGGTGGCATCTATAATAACAGGGTGTGTGGACATGATGTGATGGGTCTGTTATATTTAAATTTTATTTATTATTGCTCTCACATCATGAACCGCACATCAAGTTAATATCAGACCTTTAGATTTCATCTTTGTAGAAAAAATTCTTATGTATCCCATCCATCTTGGCTTTGTTAAATATTATGGCAGCTGTATTCCAATTAACAACCTCATCTTAATCTTTTTTTTTTGCTTTCAATAAGGCAAAAGAAGAGGCCTATAATCTCATAGAAGTTTAAATAGGTATCAGTACCATCATCCCAAAGTATCAAGATCAAGGAAGATGAGAGGGCAGAGCATCAGCCGCAGTTGCTGCTACTGTCAGCTAGTGTCTCCACCCCCACCATAGGAAGAAAACGGGGACTGTTACGGTACTCGATATTGATATACAATGATAAGTATGAAACAGAAAAGTGTAAAATATTTTGTAAAAATTCACTTTTAATAGAAAAAATGTTTATAAAAGTATACAATTTCACATATAATTGCGATTATACACAACAACACTACAGAATACCATAGAAAAGGGGGGACCACAAGGTCTAAGCCAGTGGATTCCGCACAATTTTAAATGGCGAGTGTGTATCAACTTTTTATTCTCGACCAGTTTCGCGGTTAACACAGCTTCTTCAGGAGAACCATATCTACAACGTGGTATAAAATAGTAGTTTTAATTTTAACACAAATCTATGTGTATAATACATTGTTGCAGCACAATAATTAACAAAATATCAAAAACATTTCATACAAAACATATGGAAGTAAGGACAAGCTCACCCGTTCAGGAGATTCCTGTGGGCATACAGGACCCCCAAAAAATTCCCCCTGCGGCGGACACAGGGGATGGTAGACAGCCTCTGGTAGATAAATATTAGATTAGATGATTATAAGTATCACCATCGCGTGATATCAAAGGGGAGTGTACCTAAGACATGCAAATAAAGTACCCCAAGATAGTGGTATGTGGAGTGGAGTGGAGTTCCGTGGAAGGGGGGTCGGGTGGGGGGACAGGAAGGGAGGAAGAAGGGGAGGAGAGGGATAGGGGGAGGAGGGGGGGGAACCAGGAAAGAAGCAGAGGGAGGAAAGAAGGAATGGAAGGAACATCTGGGGGGCGAGAGGACTGGGGTGAGGATAGTAGAGAGAGAGGGAAGGAGGGGAGAAGGGGCAGCAGGGGGAGGAGAAGTGAAGGGGTGACCGGGAAGAAGAGAGGGGGGGGAAATTGAAGAGATACCGGGGAAGGGAGAGAAGAAGGACAGGGAGGAGAAGGGACCGAGCTAGTGGGAGGAGGGGGGAGAGGGAGAAGGAAAAGGGGGGGGAAATGGGGGGGGAGTGGGAGGGATTAGGGAAGGACAGAGAGGATTAAGGGGGGGAGGGGGGAGGAAAAGAAAAGGAGGGGGGGAAAGGAAAGGGGGGGGCGGAAACAGTGGGGGGATGGGAAAAAAAGAGGGGAGGAAGAAACAGGGGGGAAAAAAGGGGGGAGGGAAGAAAGGGAGAAAGCCCCAGAACCACCATCCATGCAAGTACTCAAGGTTGTAAAGGTTAAGACAGGAGACTGTGCACTGACAGTGGCAGGACTAACACTCACCAACTGAGACTTAGCGTAATGTGTGACGTGAGAGCTGGGATTATCCTATAAAACCGTGGGTCAACAGGATCATGAGGAGCAGGAGATTTTGGTATCTCTATAGCTAGGGCTGTGGGTGTGTCCCAAGTAGATCTCTATAGCCAGAGGGAAAGTTGATAGATAAGATTTACTTATCATAATAAAGCAAGAAGGATTATACTGCAGATGCCAGTAATGCAACGGACATATGCTTGCAGAGTTAATCTCATGTTAACACAAGATACTAAAGTAAAAAATGATAATAAACATTCAAAGGGGAGAGAGTAATAAAATCCCTCACAAGACTAGGAGGGTACATCTGTGGAGTATTGAAAATTGCCCAGCCCAGAGTGGGGTAAATTAAGTATCAGGGATTGTGAGCATATAGGGTAATGCAGGGGGCGTTAAACGCTATCGTCATACATAGCCACAAACAGGCAATTCCATGGGTGATTAGGGATTACACAACCCTGAATAGAGTGGGTTAGATGTGAAGGGATATCAGTACAGAAGGTACTAGGTGGGCGTAAAAAGCCACAGTCATACAGATTCACATGCTAGATAGTATGCAGAGGGGGAGAAAACACTCACCTGGTGTATAGTAATCCCGAGCTGGCTCCACGTCAGGCAGCAGTCCGGCTCACATAGCGGCCATTACTGGCCGCTATAAGAGCTCCCCAACCCGGAAGTCAGAGCACGCCAAGTAGGCGGTCCCTGACGTCACCGGGTCTGTTCGCCCACACTGCGCAGGTGCACAACGAGTGTGTTACTGCGCAAGCGCACGCTCCTGTCAAAAGGGAAACAAGTTCCCAGACACAGAGACACAAGCAGCAGCAGCTGCCAGGGCAAACATGCATCCGCTGCAGGGAGACGGACCGGGACCTGACAACCGACGACAGGTCCTAATAGAAGCGGGGGAGATTGTCCTTTCACAGCAAATTTTCTTTAAAAACAATAGTAATAACAACCATTGACACAATTTTTGATACAAAAACCTAAACATAAAGTAAAATACCAATATGTAGTAACTACCCATGTCACAAAAGACCTTATGTCCCAACAATATCGAGGGTGGTCATGAGTAGGTGAACATGTTACGCATTGAAGCATCCTAAAAATCAGTAATAATACCATAGGGAAGGGGACAAAAAAAAAAAACAACGGGGGAGAGAGGGAGGGTAACAGGGAAGGAAGAGGGGACAAAGGAGGGAAGGGAAACAGAGGGGGATGGAGAAGACACAGATGAATGAGCACTCCAAGGCCTTACAGGAATGCCTTATATGATACTGACTCGTTAAGACCAGGGGGGTGGTGGCGTGGGGTCGTTCAATCCAAAGGGCCTCGCTTTGGAGTATCGAACGATCCCAATCGCCACCCCTAGGGTTGGGTTGAACTACCTCCAATACCAGAAACTTGATGACCGAGTTATCAAATCTGTGGTATAGGCCGATATGTCGGCCGATCGTAGTTAGTTTCCCGTTTTCTGAATCGAACAAATGGTCACCGATTCTTTGTCGAAATTCCCGGATCGTTTTGCCTACATAAAATGCTTGGCATGTACAATTCATTAAATAGATCACTCCTTTTGTGCCACAGTTGGCAAAAGTACGTGGGGCAAGGGTCTCCCCATTAGGTAGAACAAA
The DNA here is from genome assembly GCF_042186555.1 of Aquarana catesbeiana. NCBI lineage: Eukaryota > Metazoa > Chordata > Amphibia > Anura > Ranidae > Aquarana > Aquarana catesbeiana. The sequence continues at coordinate 184,797,512 of NC_133329.1, forward strand.
GTGTCTACCTTCGTGGACCCAAGGGCACCGGGGACAATCCCCACATTTAAATGTGCCGTTGGGTCCAGTCTTTGGGGGTCTAGTGGGAGTATAATAACTGGAGGTCAGTTGATCCCGCAATGACCGGGCCCTGCGGAAAACAACTTCCGGGGTAGATACTTCTACGTAAGCGTAGATACTGAGCGTATGGAATGCTCCGCACCAAGGGGGTCGGGTGTGCACTAGTGGCAAAAAGAAGAGTGTTGCCAGCAGTTGGCTTTCTGTAAAGGTCGGTGCTCAACGTACCATCAGATTGCTTGATAATATTTAGATCTAAAAAGGAGATCTGCTTAGTGTCGATCTTGAACGTGAATTTTAAATTTAGATCGTTCGTATCGAGTTTCTGGAGGAATTGTAGTAATTTATCTCTGGGGCCTGTCCACACCAGTAGTAAATCATCAATAAAACAATACCATAGAAGGATATCGTTTAGAAATTCCGAGTATTGGTCATGAGCATGAATGTACCTCTCCCAGCCACCAAGGTATAAATTTGCATACGCTGGGGCGCATGACGTCCCCATTGCAACTCCCTGAATCTGTAAAAACAACTGGCCATTAAAAACAAAGTAGTTTTTCGTTAATATGAAGTGTAGCAATGCAAGTACAAAATGGTTAAGGGACCAAGTGGTTGTGTCCTGTTCGAACAAGAAGGAACCAGCCGTCCGTACGCCCTGCTCGTGGGGGATACTCGAGTACAAAGCCTCGATATCAACAGCCATGAGCAGGGCGTCCGGAGGGATCTGGATTACCTCAAGGCGTTGCAATAGGTCCGTAGTGTCTGTGATATAGGACGGGAGGCTGCGGACATGAGGCATCAAAAATGCATCAACAAATTTGCTGGCATTATCTGTTAACGAGCCAATCCCCGAAACTATAGGTCTTCCTGGAGGGGTTTGCACATTCTTGTGGGTCTTGGGTAATGAATAAAAGGTAGGGGTGCGGGGAAATTTGGGGACCAGGAACTCCAAGGTGTCTTTGTCAATGAGGCCCATAAGATAGACCTCAATGCAAAGAGCCTGGAGTTCCTGTGCAAAAGATGACACCTGGACTTGGGTAATGGGTTTGTACCAATTTCTGTTGTTAAGGATGGCAAGGAACATTGATTGATATTGATGATTAGTCATTAGGACGATGTTTCTGCCCTTGTCCGATTGTTTGATAACGACATCTGGGCATTTCTGGAGGGACTGGAGAGCTCGGGTTTGACTCGGATCGAGATTCGGGGGAAAGTCAGGCCATTTTTGTTTTTTAAGGTCATTGATCGTTGTTCTGAGAAAAGCCCATATCTCTGGGCAGGTGTTAAGGTCAGGGAACCTACGTGACCGTAGTCAGAAGGACTTGGACGATGCTATTTGTTTAGGAGCAGCAATAGGGCCGGGGGTGTTAAGTAGGGCAGGGATAGCAGGAAGTCTCCCCGTTGAGGGCTCCGGTAAGGGGGTATCACCAGGTGGTCCAAGATCTTGTGACAACACTGGGTCCCCAGTATCGCCCTCATCAAACAGGAGCATGAGGTCACGGAGCGCCCTGAACTCCTCCATAGAGAAGCCTTTGGTTCGCTCAGTGAGCTCACGCTCCAGGCCAAGATTGATTCGATCCTTATCATAGATATATCTAAAAGTTAGATTGCGTGCAAACAAGTACAAGTCCTTTATAGTCTCAGTAACCTTGAGCGCATCAAGGGGGCAGTCCTAATTGCAGAACCGAGATTTCCTCGTTGAGAGTATAGGGGGTGAGGTTTATGACATTGAGGTTGGTGGGACAAGAGGGGGAGGGTTCTGTTGGGATAGTGAAGGTTTGAGGATGTAGGCATCTAAATTGCTCTGTTGTTTTTTCAGATCCAAAAAAATAGCATCCTCATTGATTTTTGTGTATTTATTTGTCATTAAAGCTGAATTTAGAATTTTGGGAATCGTGCCGTGTAGTGTAGAATGCCCAACTGCCCCTTCTAGGGGGGTGTTGGTATCCTGTAGAGTTTGTGTTGGGGGTGCACGTGTAGATCTAGGGCCTTTAGGGTCTTTCTTGTCTTTTTTAGGGTTGGTTGGTGGGGTGTTACCTCCAAAACTGAGTCTTTTACGTGAGGAATTAAGTGCGGATGAGGCATTGGGTTGAATAGTGCTTAAGGAAGATATGGTAGAAGAGAGGGAGGAATCTGATTCAATATCAGTAGTGAAGTTTCTATTATTAGTCCGAGGAGGGCCCCGTCTACCCTGGCCCCTGCCGGGCCAGCGGTAGGCCAGGCCCTCAGTGAAGGCTGATTTGTCTTTTCCAAATTTGATTTGTTTTTTGACAGTGATGTCCTTATTCATGCTCTCCAAGCATTCTCTGAGCTCTTTCCACTTATTTTTAAAAAGCGTGTTCTCCATCAAGTGAGAGTATTCTATATTAATTCGCTCAATGTCATTATCAAGGAGGGTCATATCCTGAGTATACCAAGTAATGAGGAGTCCTATTAGTTCGAGACTATTCTTAGTCAATATGTCTTCCCATGCTTTCTTAAAGTCGATAGAGGGACCTTTGAGGGTGGGGAATATCTGGCCCCTTAAACCAAGGGGGCAGATTTTTTCACTGACATAAAGTTTAAATTGATGGGTACCTAATTACATGTATATTCTCTACTGGGTGCGTAAATGTGCACTACTCAAAACGTAAAAGTAATATAAATTACAAAATAAATATGTGCCAATATGGACTAAATGTCCCGTGACAGTATGTGCAGCAGATAAATCCTTATTGTGTAAAAAAGTTCAAGTACACCCACATCAGTGACAGATTAATCAGAATATATAATCACTCTAATAACCGTCCCCTCTAAATACGTTGAAGGGGATAGATAAAATAAAACTATAAGTAAAAATCCTCCTTCCACCTCATGCGATCATTAATCAACAATCTGCTACCAATTATTGGTACAACATCTGATATACATATACCACATAATCTCCCCAGCAAGCAACAGGGCAGCAAAATATAGCCTACCCGCAGTACATCAGTGTTAAAAAACACCATATAATAGAAGTGTAAATCCTTGTGAAAATATTTAGAACCACATTAAATATATAAAGAAAGTGTATTATAAAAATTAAAAAAAAATTAATTGTGAAAAAATTAATTGTGAAAAAATTATTATTTTGTTGTGAAAGTCCCAGCTTGAAAAGTTCCATATAATTCCTTCACATTCAGATATTCTGTGTAAAGTGACTTTTGTGACTGCGACAGTTGATATCCAGTGACTCCGGTGCTCCCCCTCGAGGATCCCCACTCACCAACTCCATGCACCCCTACAGGGGTAATCAGCATATACTCTCCAGCACTCGATGGCGTCTAGGGTTCCAGTAAAGTTGTCCCTGGGGGTTGCCACTCCAGATACAGTATGTCCTTCAGAACTCCGGGTTCCCCTCATAAGAAAGAGACAGGGCTCCCATAGTGTGATAATGTCATTGAAATTTATTTAAAAAATGCTGAATAACAGCAATCAAATTAATTAAAAAATAACACAAATGTTAAAAATCGTACTCCTAAAAGGAGTTAAACTACCACACTGCGTATGGGAGTGCAAGCCTTGAGACAGACTCGTGGATGCAAGCTGACATCCGAGCGGCATGCGCCTCAGCTGCGCTCCACACTCTCTCCGACTTCCGCATGTGACGTAGGTACGTAGCTCCGCCTTACATGTTTCGTCATCAACGTTGTCAAAGGCGTGACTGACGTACCTCGTATGGAGCTATTTGAAGGCAGGCGGGCATATCTCCTCCCAAGGGCGGGCCAAACTAATATGTATTACAGGCCGTTCCTGTCCTATGGACTGATCTACTATAAAGAGCCAATTTGTAATGTATTAGCTCAATAGAAGGCCCTGACATCCCCGCTTACCATCGATGAAGACAGACATAGGGTTATACATGATCCTACTCATAAAAGCAATTTGAGAGTTTATACAGATACCACTCTATTATCATTCTGAATTTGTCATGAGTGATACCATTTCACCATTCAACGTGTATGGGTTATGGGCACCAGGGGGGGAAAAAGCGTTCCAGACATCAGAGGGGGGACCGTATTAAAAGAAGTAATATAAGCTAGACCCCCTCTTGGTGATGCTTGGTATTTCTGCTACAGACTTTATACATATATTTGGTCTCATCCCTTGCCAACGTAGCATTTGCTGCTAGATATCTGTATGGGTAATGTAGATTAGAGAACCTTCCCTTCCATCCCTGGTTATCAGAGACCTGGGCCACAGATTCCCCATTCACGTATTGTATTGAGAGATTTGACATCACCAGACATACCAGAAGCAGTCTCTTATATACATATATGCAATTGCCATAAAGGGGGGCAAAAATTTTTTTTTACCTTAAACAATGAAAATCATTAACATACATATATCAGCTAATATTTCTCATATGAACTGTAACATGTGGGGGTATCCTATACACCTCCCACTCTGAGGGAAATATGAAACTCTAAAGAATCAGAGACCATATATTGAGACCAAATATCTGTATAAAGTCTGTAGCAGAAATACCAAGCATCACCAAGAGGGGGTCTAGCTTATATTACTTCTTTTAATACGGTTCCCCCTCTGATGTCTGGAACCCTTTTTCCCCCCCTGGTGCCCGTAACCCATACACATTGAATGGTGAAATGGTATCACCCATGACAAATTCAGAATGATAATAGAGTGGTATCTGTATAAACTCTCAAATTGCTTTTATGAGTCCCTTGGGAGGAGATATGCCCGCCTGCCTTCAAATAGCTCCATACGAGGTACGTCAGTCACGCCTTTGACAACGTAGGTGACGAAACACGTAAGGCGGAGCTACATACCTACGTCACACGCGGAAGTCGGAGAGAGTGTGGAGCACAGCTGAGGCGCACGCCGCTCGGCTGTCAGCTTGCATCCACGAGTCTCTCTCAAGGCTTGCACTCCCATGCGCAGTGTGGTAGTTTAACTCCTTTTAGGAGTACGATTTTTAACATTTGTGTTATTTTTTAATTAATTTGATTGCTGTTGTTCAGCATTTTTTAAATAAATTTCAATGACATTATCACACTATGGGAGCCCTGTCTCTTTCTTATGAGGGGAACCCAGAGTTCTGAATTACATACTGTATCTGGAGTGGCAACCCCCATGGACAACTTTACTGGAACCCTAGACGCCATTGAGTGCTGGAGAGTATATGCTGATTACCCCTGTAGGGGTGCATGGAGTTGGTGAGTGGGGATCCTCGAGGGGGAGCACCGGAGTCACTGGATATCAACTGTCGCAGTCACAAAAGTCACTTTACACAGAATATCTGAATGTGAAGGAATTATATGGAACTTTTCAAGCTGGGACTTTCACAACAAAATAATAATTTTTTTCACAATTAATTTTTTAAAAATTTTTATAATACACTTTCTTTATATATTTAATGTGGTTCTAAATATTTTCACAAGGATTTACACTTCTATTATATGGTGTTTTTTAACGCTGATGTACTGCGGGTAGGCTATATTTTGCTGCCCTATTGCTTGCTGGGGAGATTATGTGGTATATGTATATCAGATGTTATACCAATAATTGGTAGCAGATTGTTGATTAATGATCGCATGAGGTGGAAGGAGGATTTTTACTTATAGTTTTATTTTATCTATCCCCTTCAACGTATTTAGAGGGGACGGTTATTAGAGTGATTATATATTCTGATTAATCTGTCACTGATGTGGGTGTACTTGAACTTTTTTACACAATAAGGATTTATCTGCTGCACATACTGTCATGGGACATTTAGTCCAAATTGGCACATATTTATTTTGTAATTTATATTACTTTTACGTTTTGAGTAGTGCACATTTACGCACCCAGTAGAGAATATACATGTAATTAGGTACCCAACACAGGTAGCGCCACTCACCCCTATCTATAAATTCAATATATATCTCACTCTTTTGAAAAAGGAAAAAAGGGGGGGGCTGCAAGCCTTGGTCCGTGAGCGCGGAAATCTTTCCTATACTACTAATAAAGTTTAAAGTATTCAATATGCCAATGCAAGTGTGACTTACATTTCAGAAGTTTCGACATGCGAGCAAAGAACATTTGGATGTCATCTTCAGTTTTATGTTCATTCAAACATGCAGTTTTAAGGTTGGACATAAAACCCATCCAATCCTTGCCTAAAACGTCCATGTTGTGGCTAACCGGGACCTAGAACCCTTCAATTATGTTATAGTGACAAGGGGTATAGAAGTTACAAATACATACACATAGTGACAAAATTCATAAAAAGGCTCAATAAGAAAAGGCGTATCAGTGGGTGTTGCTGTCCACCCAGAGATACACCACAACCAAAAAGTGGGTGTGTTATTGCATTGGCATATTGAATACTTTAAACTTTATGTCAGTGAAAAAATCTGCCCCCTTGGTTTAAGGGGCCAGATATTCCCCACCCTCAAAGATCCCTCTATCGACTTTAAGAAAGCATGGGAAGACATATTGACTGAGAATAGTCTCGAACTAATAGGACTCCTAATTACTCAGTATACTCAGGATATGACCCTCCTTGATAATGACATTGAGCGACTTAATATAGAATACTCTCACTTGACGGAGAACACGCTTTTTAAAAATAAGTGGAAAGAGCTCAGAGAACGCTTGGAGAGCATGAATAAGGACATCATTGTCAAAAAACAAATCAAATTTGGGAAAGACAAAACAGCCTTCACTGAGGGCCTGGCCTACCGCTGGCCCGGCAGGGGCCAGGGTAGACGGGGCCCCTTCGGACTAATAATAGAAACTTTACTACTGATATTGAATCAGATTCCTCCCTCTCTTCTACCATATCTTCCTTAAGCACTATTCAACCCAATGCCTCATCCGCACTTAATTCCTCACGTAAAAGACTCCGTTTTGGAGGTAACACCCCACCAACCAACCCTAAAAAAGACAAGAAAGGCTCTAAAGGCCCTAGATCCACACATGCACCCCCAACACAAACTCCACAGGATACCAACACCCCCCTAGAAGGGGCAGTTGGGCATTCTACACTACACGGCACGATTCCCAAAATTCTAAATTCAGCTTTAATGACAAATAAATACACAAAAATCAATGAGGATGCTATTTTTTTAGATCTGAAAAAACAACAGAGCAATTTAGATGCCTACGTCCTCAAACCTTCACTATCCCAACAGAACCCTCCCCCTCTTGTCCCACCAACCTCAATGTCATAAACCTCACCCCCTATACTCTCAACAACGAGGAAATCTCGGTTCTGCAATTAGGACTTGGATTCTGCCCCCTTGATGCGCTCAAGGTTACTGAGACTATAAAGGACTTGTACTTGTTTGCACGCAATCTAACTTTTAGATATATCTATGATAAGGATCGTATCAATCTTGGCCTGGAGCGTGAGCTCACTGAGCGGACCAAAGGCTTCTCTATGGAGGAGTTCAGGGCGCTCCGTGACCTCATGCTCCTGTTTGATGAGGGCGATACTGGGGACCCAGTGTTGTCACAAGATCTTGGACCACCTGGTGATACCCCCTTACCGGAGCCCTCAATGGGGAGACTTCCTGCTATCCCTCCCCTACTTAACAACCCCGGCCCTATTGCTGCTCCTAAACAAATAGCATCATCCAAGTCCTTCCGACTACGGTCACGTAGGTTCCCTGACCTTAACACCTGCCCAGAGATATGGGCTTTTCTCAGAGCAACGATCAATGACCTTAAAAAACAAAAATGGCCTGACTTTCCCCCCGAATCTCGATCCGAGTCAAACCCGAGCTCTCCAATCCCTCCAGAAACGCCCAGATGTCGTTATCAAACAATTGGACAAGGGCAGAAACATCGTCCTAATGACTAATCATCAATATCAATCAATGTGCCTTGCCATCCTTAACAACAGAAATTGGTACAAACCCATTACCCAAGTCCAGGTGTCATCTTTTGCACAGGAACTCCAGGCTCTTTGCACTGAGGCCTATCTTATGGGCCTCATTGACAAAGACACCTTGGAGTTCCTGGTCCTCAAATTTCCCCGCACCCCTACCTTTTATTCATTACCCAAGACCCACAAGAATGTGCAAACCCCTCCAGGAAGACCTATAGTTTAGGGGATTGGCTCGTTAACAGATAATGCCAGCAAACTTGTTGATGCATTTTTGATGCCTCATGTCCGCAGCCTCCCGTCCTATATCAGAGACACTACGGACCTATTGCAACGCCTTGAGGGAATCCAGATCCCTCTGGACGCCCTGCTCGTGGCTGTTGATATCGAGGCTTTGTACTCGAGTATCCCCCACGAGCAGGGCGTACGGACGGCTGGTTCCTTCTTGTTCGAACAGGACACAACCACTTGGTCCCTTAACCATTTTGTACTTGCATTGCTACACTTCATATTAACGAAAAACTACTTTGTGTTTAATGGCCAGTTGTTTTTACAGATTCAGGGAGTTGCAATGGGGACGTCATGTGCCCCAGCGTATGCAAATTTATACCTTGGTGGCTGGGAGAGGTACATTCATGCTCATGACTAGGGATGAGCCGAACACCCCCCTGTTCGGTTCGCACCAGAACATGCGATCAGGAAAAAAGTTTGTTCGAACACGCGAACACCGTTAAAGTCTATGGGACACGAACATGAATAATCAAAAGTGCTAATTTTAAAGGCTAATATGCAAGTTATTGTCATAAAAAGTGTTTGGGGACCTGGGTCCTGCCCCAGGGGACATGGATCAATGCAAAAAAAGTTTTAAAAACGGCCGTTTTTTCAGGAGCAGTGATTTTAATAATGCTTAAAGTCAAACAATAAAAGTGTAATATCCCTTTAAATTTCGTACCTGGGGGGTGTCTATAGTATGCCTGTAAAGGGGCGCATGTTTCCTGTGTTTAGAACAGTCTGACAGCAAAATGACATTTTGAAGGAAAAAACTCATTTAAAACTACCCGCGGCTATTGCATTGCCGACAATACACATAGAAGTTCATTGATAAAAACGGCATGGGAATTCCCCAAAGGGGAACCCCGAACCAAAATTTAAAAAAAAAAATGACGTGGGAGTCCCCCTAAATTCCATACCAGGCCCTTCAGGTCTGGTATGGATTTTAAGGGGAACCCCGCGCCAAAAAAAAAACGGCGTGGGGTCCCCCCAAAAATCCATACCAGACCCTTATCCGAGCACGCAACCTGGCAGGCCGCAGGAAAAGAGGGGGGGACGAGAGTGCGCCCCCCCCTCCTGAACCGTACCAGGCCACATGCCCTCAACATTGGGAGGGTGCTTTGGGGTAGCCCCCCAAAACACCTTGTCCCCATGTTGATGAGGACAAGGGCCTCATCCCCACAACCCTGGCCGGTGGTTTTGGGGGTCTGCGGGGGGGGCTTATCGGAATCTGGAAGCCCCCTTTAACAAGGGGACCCCCAGATCCCGGCCCCCCCTGTGTGAAATGGTACCATTTCACTAAAAAACTGTCAAACATGTTAAAAATGACAAGAGACAGTTTTTGACAATTCCTTTATTTAAATACTTCTTCTTTCTTCTATCTTCCTTCATCTTCTGGTTCTTCTGGCTAAAGGGGGCTTCCAGATTCCGATAAGCCCCCCGCCCGCAGACCCCCACAACCACCGGCCAGGGTTGTGGGGATGAGGCCCTTGTCCTCATCAACATGGGGACAAGGTGTTTTGGGGGGCTACCCCAAAGCACCCTCCCAATGTTGAGGGCATGTGGCCTGGTACGGTTCAGGAGGGGGGGCCGCACTCTCATCCCCCCCTCTTCTCCTGCGGCCTGCCAGGTTGCCTGCTCGGATAAGGGCCTGGTATGGAATTTAGGGGGACTCCCACGTCATTTTTTTTTTTTAATTTTGGTTCGGGGTTCCCCTTTGGGGAATTCCCATGCCGTTTTTATCAATGAACTTCTATGTGTATTGTCGGCAATGCAATAGCCGCGGGTAGTTTTAAATGAGTTTTTTCCTTCAAAATATCATTTTGCTGTCAGACTGTTCTAAACACAGGAAACATGCGCCCCTTTACAGGCATACTATAGACACCCCCCAGGTACGAAATTTAAAGGGATATTACACTTTTATTGTTTGACTTTAAGCATTATTAAAATCACTGCTCCTGAAAAAACGGCCGTTTTTAAAACTTTTTTTTGCATTGATCCATGTCCCCTGGGGCAGGACCTGGGTCCCCAAACACTTTTTATGACAATAACTTGCATATTAGCCTTTAAAATTAGCACTTTTGATTTCTCCCATAGACTTTTAAAGGGTGTTCCGCGGCATTCGAATTTGCCGCGAACACCCCAAATTGTTCGCTGTTCGGCGAACTTGCGAACAGCCAATGTTCGAGTCGAACATGAGTTCGACTCGAACTCGAAGCTCATCCCTACTCATGACCAATACTCGGAATTTCTAAACGATATCCTTCTATGGTATCGTTTTATTGATGATTTACTACTGGTGTGGACAGGCCCCAGAGATAAATTACTACAATTCCTCCAGAAACTCGATACTAACGATCTAAATTTAAAATTCACGTTCAAGATCGATACTAAGCAGATCTCCTTTTTAGATCTAAATATTATCAAGCAATCTGATGGTACGTTGAGCACCGACCTTTACAGAAAGCCAACTGCTGGCAACACTCTTCTTTTTGCCACTAGTGCACACCCGACCCCCTTGGTGCGGAGCATTCCATATGCTCAGTATCTACGCTTACGTAGAAACTGCAGGCAAGAGAGTGATTTCAAACTCCAGGCTAAGGCATTACGAGAACGCCTACTATTGCGGGGTTATTCCCCCACAAATTTACGTAAAGCATACAATAAGGCCATGTCACGCTCTCGGACCTCCCTACTCTTTAAACGCGGGGAATCTTCCCCCTTAAAAGATACCGTGAGATTTATCATGACCTACTCTGCACATCATAACTTACTCCGCAATATCCTAACCAAAAATTGGCATCTGTTGGCTGAGCACCATACGTTGGCCAAATATATTCGATTTACCCCGGAAGTTGTTTTCCGCAGGGCCCGGTCGTTGCGGGATCAACTGACCTCCAGTCATTATACTCCCACTAGACCCCCGAAGACTGGACCCAACGGCACATTTAAATGTGGGGATTGTCCCCGGTGCCCTTGGGTCCACGAAGGTAGACACTTTGTTCTACCTAACGGGGAGACCCTTGCCCCACGTACTTTTGCCAACTGTGGCACAAAAGGAGTGATCTATTTAATGAATTGTACATGCCAAGCATTTTATGTAGGCAAAACGATCCGGGAATTTCGACAAAGAATCGGTGACCATTTGTACAATTCAGAAAACGGGAAACTAACTACGATTGGCCGACATATCGACCTATACCACAGATTTGATAACTCGGTTGTCAAGTTTCTGGTATTGGAGGTAGTTCAACCCAACCCTAGGGGTGGCGGTTGGGATCGTTCGATACTCCAAAGGGAGGCCCTTTGGATCGAACGACTCAACGCCACCACCCCCCTGGTCTTAACGAGTCAGTATCATATAAGGCATTCCTGTAAGGCCTTGGAATGCCCATTCATCTGTGTCTTCTCCATCCCCCTCTGTTTCCCTTCCCTCCCTTGTCCCCTCTTCCTTCCCTGTTACCCTCCCTCTTTCCCCCGTTGTTTTTTTTTTTTCCCCCTTCCCTATGGTATTATTACTGATTTTTAGGATGCTTCAATGCGTAACATGTTCACCTACCCGTGACCACCCTCGATATTGTTGGGACATAAGGTCTTTTGTAACATGGGTAATTACTACATATTGGTATTTTACTTTATGTTTAGGTTTTTGTATCAAAAATTGTGTCAATGGTTGTTATTACTATTGTTTTAAAAGAAAATTTGCTGTGAAAGGACAATCTCCCCCGCTTCTATCAGGACCTGTCGGCGGTTGTCAGGTCCCGGTCCGTCTCCCTGCGGCGGACGCATGTTTGCCCTGGCAGCTGCTGCTGCTTGTTTCTCCGTGTCTGGGAACTTGTTTCCCTATTGACAGGAGCGTGCGCTTGCGCAGTAGTACACTCGTTGTGCACCTGCGCAGTGCGGGCGAACAGACCCGGTGACGTCAGGGACCGCCTACTTGGCGTGCCCTGACTTCCGGGTTGGGGAGCTCTCATAGCGGCCAGTAATGGCCGCTATGTGAGCCGGACTGCTGCCTGACGTGGAGCCAGCTCGGGATTACTATACACCAGGTGAGTGTTTTCTCCCCCTCTGCATACTATCTAGCATGTGCATCTGTATGACTGTGGCTTTTTACGCCCACCTAGTACCTTCTGTACTGATATCCCTTCACATCTAACCCACTCTATTCAGGGTTGTGTAATCCCTAATCACCCATGGAATTGCCTGTTTGTGGCTATGTATGACGATAGCGTTTAACGCCCCCTGCATTACCCTATATGCTCACAATACCTGATACTTAATTTACCCCACTCTGGGCTGGGTCATTTTCAATACTCCACAGATGTACCCTCCTAGTCTTGTGAGGGATTTTATTACTCTCTCCCCTTTGAATGTTTGTTACCATTTTTTACTTTAGCATCTTGTGTTAACATGAGATTAACTCTGCAAGCATATGTCCGTTGCATTACTGGCATCTGCAGTATAATCCTTCTTGCTTTATTATGATAAGTAATTCTTATATATCAACTTTCCCTCTGGCTATAGAGATCTACTTGGGACGCACCCACAGCCCTAGCTATAGAGATACCAAAATATCCTGCTCCTCATGATCCTGTTGACCCACGGTCTTATAGGATAATCCCAGCTCTCACGTCACACATTACGCTAAGTCTCAGTTGGTGAGTGTTAGTCCTGCCACTGTCAGTGCATAGTCTCATGTCTTAACCTTTACAACCTTGAGTACTTGCATGGATGGTGGTTCTGGGGCTTTCTCCCTTTCTTCCCTCCCCCCTTTTTTCCCCCCTGTTTCTTCCTCCCCTCTTTTTTCCCATCCCCCCACTGTTTCTGCCCCCTCCCTTCCCTCCCCCCTTAATCCTCTCTGTCCTTCCCTAGTCCCTCCCACTCCTCCCCTTTTCTCCCCCCCATTTCCCCCCCGCCTTTTCCTTCCCCCTCTCCCCCCTCCTCCCACTAGCCCGGTTCCTTCTCCTCCCTGTCCTCCTTCTCTCCCTTCCCCGGTATCTCTTCAATTTTCCCCCCCTCTCTTCTTCCTGGTCACCCCTTCACTTCTCCTCCCCCTGCTGCCCCTCCTCCCCTCCTTCCCTCTCTCTCTACTATCCTCACCCCAGTCCTCTCGCCCCCCAGATGTTCCCTCCAATTTATATTTTATTAAACAAAAAATTGATATTTTTGTTTAATAAATTTTGGCAAGGGTAACGATGAAAAGCATCCCAACTAGCTAAGAAAGAGAACAGGACAGATGGTCGGGTATTAGTGCCCCAGCGATGACGGTGTTACATGCTATATGTGATGTTCATATTGGTGTGAGGAGTTTTGACAGACTAATAAAATCCAAACAGACACATGTCAATAGAACTTAACAGAACATTTCTAGAGAGTAAAATTAATTATAATTTTACCAATAGCTCTGGTTCTTGCCAGCTTTGGTATCGGGATAACGAGGTAGCCCACAAGTGTGTTACAACTATAGTTTGGTATTAATGCGGATCTACAGCTTATAAGGTAATTTCCCGTAAGGCAAGAGGTTCATGTGTGCTGGTGAAACTCGTCCTAGCATCTTATGTCGTGGCTGATCGTGAGGATCTGATGGCGCAAGAGAAGGTAAGAATGGCAGGGACAGCAGGAAGGGAATTGCTTGTACACGGTGGGGGCTTGAGCTTATGAAACGCTTGAACAATTTCTCATCCATTGAGGATGGGACGTTTCATGTAACTGTTGAAGCTACAAGGAAGTTCCCACAGTCCAAGGGGGGTTTCTGGGAATTCACAAAGTTCAGGCCCATATGGATAAGGTTTAGATCCCTGCAAGGCAAAGCCAGAGCTATAGATAGTGAAGGTTGGAATCCTTTTTAAGGGTTTGGGAATCGTTGGAGATTTAGTTTTTATCTTGCAGCGGATCATAGTGAAGGAAGTAGGGGTATATATACTCATGTTGTTTTTGTTTCTATTCCTTCTATATGCCATGATGAGGTGCCCCTGTTGCATGATTGGACGCGTGACCAGAGCCTGAGCAGATGACCACATCTTCCCTGATGAGATGCCCCGAAGCCCGACCCAAGTACAAGACACAGAGGATCCCAGACCTACTGGCGACTACTACAGCTCACCACGTCATCTCCAACAGAGTCTACATGTCAAGCCGTGTTTTACTTTTTATGGACTAAGAAGATCAGGATTCATCGAGGGACACATGGGATCATATGACAAGAGGAGGGAACTGTTGTGGACAATTTTATATTAATGTATTGTCATAAGTCTCCCAGTGTGTGTTCAATCGTAGCCCGCTCTAAAGAGCTGACTGGGGCAGACCAACACTGGTTGAGACCTGTTTGGTAGTGAAAAGCTCTTTGGGGATGTAGAGAAATGTTTGTGGAGTGGGGACATGTCTGCCAGCTAAGGGCCCCTGTGCGATGCACAGAACGATCGTCTGGTGGGGGTGTGTTCGCTCTGCAAAGACATTATTGGTTTAACAAGTGTGCTCTCATGTTGCCCCTGTGTGCCTGATCAACACATTTGTGGCCCAATGAGTGTACGCCTGCCGATAATCTCTCGTCCACAAAGACAGTAGAATAATCCAGGTATACATTGTTCTCTGTAACAATGTATAATAGGGATTTCTATCAACGGAAATACGGGAGTCTTTTGGGTTGTTCTGGTTGGAGACAGGGTTAATGTTTGAAAGCCATGTGGCTTCTAAAAACCTTCATGCACCCTGTCTCTGCTCAGACACACCCATAAGACTCCTATAGTCATTGTTCATTGGTTGTTGCATTTTCCTGTGTTGTTAAATCCTTATATGGTCATTGATATCCTGTGAGGTCATATCCTGTGAGGTCACAAGCTTTGTAAGAGGTGTTATTGGCTGTTGGAGGCAGAACCCTCAAGCTTTGGGACTTCCTATTGATATGCTAATAAAGTGGATCACTCAGACAGCTGAGGCAGGCTGGCTGCAGTGTGTTTTTTGGAACTGGAAGCATGAGGATGTGATTATTTGTGAGCATGAGGCACACACCAGAGGATGAGCTACACCAGAGGAAAGACATATGATCAAAAGGTGAGATGCATTTATATCATTAGACGAAATTGTTATTATGATTAGAAACACAAGATTTGGCTGTGTGCTTTGCGTACAACCAAATTTCGCTGACAGCGTCCATAGGAGCGCATCCCTTTGGTGCCAGACGACCTATTTAATGGGTGCACTGACTTGTAACAGATGTTGACTGATCTTCAGCTCTTCTTGTATCCGTACCCTGTTGAATCCTGCTATTACCTGCCTGATATCCGTTGCTGAACCTTGGCTTTCCTTGACCCTGCTTCTGGACTGTCCTACATCTCTGATTACTGGCTCCTGATCCTGGCTTCCTATTTGATCCTGCTCCTGCCTGATGATTTGGTACCTTGCTGCCCACCTGCTTCCAAACCCAGCTATCCCTGTGACTTAGCTTTTGTCTCCTGTTTGGCTCAACGCTGTCTTCCGGGTGTCCGCAACTCCACTCCTGCGACCTGCTGTGACCTTCTGCATTCCCAAAGTCACATCATCTGCTTCCAGGGCTACATCTGCAGGCACTCGTGTTCCTCCTTTCCCTTGGGTCCTCTGTCTCCACTCTCAGCGGGACCCGGGTTGGAGATACAAGATAGGCTGACCTCGTCACATCAGACTCCGACTAGGTACGTGACACAATTCTTTTAGGATCCGTGGGTGTATGGCATCTGGTCCAGGTGCTTTATCCACCTTTATTCTGTCTCATAGTTGCCAACATTGTAAAAAAAATTATAGGGACACTTTTTTGACTGTAGGCGGAGTCTTATTATAATTAGGAGTGGGGCATGCATTTGTAGGCATGACATAGCAAAAAAGAAAAATGCGGCGCACGCAGCTCGCCGTGCCGAAAAATGGGTGTGGTTTACGTGAAATGGTGGGCGTGGCTTATATGGCCATGGTTCAAATGGGGTTGTGGTTAGAGTCTGAGATGAATTAGAGATGGAGAAAGAAAGGGGAAAAGAGGGAGGGAGAGAGAGAGAAAGAAGGAAAGAGGGATGGAGGAACAGCAGGCCCAGATTCTACACCACAATAGAAATGTGTATTCCAGAGTTTAACAAATCACCGCTTTAATCATCCCAGCCCCATGGTTGTTGTGTCAGGATGATTGAAGCGCATTATTACTATTTTTACATTGTAATATAGAATTAAATCATTCAACTCACCATAATCCAGAATCGGTGGGACCCCTGAGCATGTCACCTGTCACCAGATGCCATCAGGTGCCCCCAGCAGAGTCCGTCCTTGCATCAGGTGCCCCCAGCAGAGTCCGTCCTTGCATCATGTGCCCCCAGCAGAGTCCATCCCTGCATCATGTGTCCCCAGCAGAGTCCATCCTTCGCATCAGGTGCCCCCAGCAGAGTCCGTCCTTTGCAACAGGTGCCCCAGCAGAGTCTGTCCTTTGCACCAGGTGCCCCCAGCAGAGTCTGTCCTTTGCATCAGGTGCCCCCAGCAGAGTCTGTCCTTTGCATCAGGTGCCCCCAGCAGAGTCTGTCCTTTCATCAGGTGCCCCTAGCAGAGTCTGTCCTTTGCATCAGGTGCCCCCAGCAGAGTCTGTCCTATGCATCAGGTGCCCCCAGCAGAGTCTGTCCTTTAAATCAGGTGCCCCCAGCAGAGTCTGTCCTTTAAATCAGGTGCCCCCAGCAGAGTCTGTGCTTTAAATCAGGTTCCCACAGCAGAGTCTGTGCTTTAAATCAGGTGCCCCAGCAGAGTCTGTCCTTACATCAGGTGCCCCAGCAGAGTCTGTCCTTACATCAGGTGCCCCAGCAGAGTCTGTCATTACATCAGGTACCCCCAGCAGAGTCCATCCTAACATCGGGTACCCCCAGCAGAGTCCGTCCTTGCATCAGGTGCCCCCAGAAGCAGAGGCCCTCCTTACAGATCTGTGTCCCCGGCAGCGGAGCCCTCCTTTACATCTGGTGTCCCCAGCAGCGGAGCCCTCCTTTAAATTTGGTGTCCCTGGCAGTGGAGCACTCCTTTTACATCTGGTGTCCCCCGGCAGCGGAGCCCTCCTTTACATCTGGTGTCCCCCGCCAGCGGAGCCCTTGTTTACATCTGGTGTCCCCCGGCAGCGGAGCCCTCCTTTACATCTGGTGTCCCCGTGCAGCGGAGCCCTCCTTTACATCTGGTGTCCCCCAGCAGTGGAGCCCTCCTTTACATCTGGTAAAAAGTGTACTAAAGCGCTGATATGACAGCAATACAGACCTGATAACAGATGTGGAAATACGGGGCAATTTAGGTAACAGCGATCACAGGTCAATTAGTTTCAGTATAAATCACACAAATAGGAGACATGAAGGGAACACAAAGACACTGAATTTCAAAAGAGCCAACTTCCCTAAACTACAAACCTTGCTAAAAGGCATAAATTGGGATAAAATATTAGGAACAAAGAATACAGAGGAGAGATGGGTTTGCTTTAAGAGCATATTAAATAAGGGCATTAGCCAATGTATCCCATTGGGTAATAAATTTAAAAGAGCGAACAAACATTCTGGATGGCTTAACTCCAATGTAAAAATGCATATAAAAGCAAAGGAGAAGGCCTTCAAAAAATACAAGGTTGAGGGATCATCCACAGCATTCAGAATTTATAAAGAATGCAATAAGAAATGTAAGGGTGCAATTAGGAAGGCTACGATAGAACATGAAAGACACATAGCGGAGGAGAGCAAAAAAAATCCCAAGAAATTCTTTAAGTATGTAAACAGTAAAAAAGGGAGGACAGACCATATTGGCCCTATAAAGAATGAGGAAGGACATCTGGTTACAAAGGATGGGGAGATGGCAGAGGTATTGAATTTATTCTTCTCCTCAGTCTTCACGAGTGAATCGGGGGGCTTCAGTAACCAAAACTGCAGTGTTTATCCTCATGACACAACACAGGAAGCACCTACATGGTTAACAGAGGACAGAATTAAAATTAGACTTGAGAAACTTAACATTAATAAATCACCGGGACCAGATGGCTTGCATCCGAGGGTACTTAGGGAACTCAGTCAGGTGATTGCCAGACTGTTGTTCCTAATTTTTACAGACAGTCTATTGACTGGAATGGTACCAGCTGATTGGAGAAAAGCCAATGTAGCACCAATATTTAAAAAGGGCCCAAAAAACATCCCTGGGAATTACAGACCAGTTAGCCTAACATCAATAGTATGTAAACTCTTGGAGGGGATGATAAGGGACTATATACAAGATTTTAGTAATAAGAATGATATCATTAGCAGTAATCAGCATGGATTCATGAAGAATCGTTCTTGCCAAACCAATCTATTAACCTTCTATGAGGAGGTGAGTTGCCATCTAGATAAAGGAAGGCCCGTAGACGTGGTGTATCTGGATTTTGCAAAAGCATTTGACACAGTTCCCCATAAACGTTTACTGTACAAAATAAGGTGCGTTGGCATGGACCATAGGGTGAGTACATGGATTGAAAACTGGCTACAAGGGCGTGTTCAGAGGGTGGTGATAAATGGGGAGTACTCAGAATGGTCAGGGGTGGGTAGTGGGGTCCCCCAGGGTTCTGTGCTGGGACCAATCCTATTTAATTTGTTCATAAACGACCTGGAGGATGGGATAAACAGTTCCATCTCTGTATTTGCAGACGATACTAAGCTAAGCAGGGCAATAACTTCTCCGCAGGATGTGGAAATCTTGCAAAAAGACCTGAACAAATTAATGGGGTGGGCGACTACATGGCAAATGAGGTTCAATGTAGAAAAATGTAAAATAATGCATTTGGGTGTCAAAAATATGAATGCAATCTATACACTGGGGGGAGAACCTCTGGGGGAATCTAGGATGGAAAAGGACTTGGGGGTCCTAGTGGATGATAGGCTCAGCAATGGCATGCAATGCCAAGCTGCTGCTAATAAAGCAAACAGAATATTGGCATGCATTAAAAGGGGGATCAACTGCAGAGATAAAACGATAATTCTCCCGCTCTACAAGACTCTGGTCCGCCCGCACCTGGAGTATGCTGTCCAGTTCTGGGCACCAGTCCTCAGGAGGGACGTACTGGAAATGGAGCGAGTACAAAGAAGGGCAACAAAGCTAATAAAGGGTCTGGAGGATCTTAGTTATGAGGAAAGGTTGCGAGCACTGAACTTATTCTCTCTGGAGAAGAGACGCTTGAGAGGGGATATGATTTCAATTTACAAATACTGTACTGGTGACCCCACAATAGGGATAAAACTTTTTCGCAGAAGAGAGTTTAATAAGACTCGTGGCCACTCATTACAATTAGAAGAAAAGAGGTTTAACCTTAAACTACGTAGAGGGTTCTTTACTGTAAGAGCGGCAAGGATGTGGAATTCCCTTCCACAGGCGGTGGTCTCAGCGGGGAGCATTGATAGCTTCAAGAAACTATTAGATAATCACCTGAATGACCGCAATATACAGGGATATGTAATGTAATACTGACACATAATCACACACATAGGTTGGACTTGATGGACTTGTGTCTTTTTTCAACCTCACCTACTATGTAACTATGTAACTATGTAACTAGTAAATAAATAAGTGAGAAATACTAGAAGATGGCCAAATAATATAGCTGCAATGTATATTGTGCTAATATTAACCTCCCAATATAACACGGAGGTTACACCCTGTTATATTGGGAGGTTAATATTAGCGCATTATACATTTTGAATATAAACAACACCTTTTGTGTGATATCAGTTCACATACTCAATAATTGCAGCTATATTATTTGGCCATCTTCTAGTATTTCTCACTTATTTATTTACTAGTTCATATCAGCGTTTAGTACACTTTTTACTTTATTGTTTCACTGATTTTTTTCACTTGAGCGGCAGTTATGGATATATTTAAATTTGTGGAGAATCGCACGGTGGATTTAAAATAAGTTTTTTCCACTAGTCAAACTACTGACACAGGTGATTTGGACAGCAATTTTAGAAAAAAAAATTTTTAACAAGAGGGTGGTTCGTTCCTGTATGTGTGTTTTTGATTGATGCAGGGAGAATAGGAGTTTCGACCTTTTTTCGGGGGTATTTAGGCCCTGTATGTTGATAGAGTGAAGTTTAAGTGTCTGTGAGTGTAGGTGCATATCGCATCCAGTGGTTTGTGAGTCTGTGGCGTCAGCCATGGGTTTAGGGAGAGAGGATGGAAGGGACAGGAGAGGGAGGTGATATGCTGTTACTGGTGAGGTTCATTTGGGTGAAGTGAAAGGGTCACTGGGGTCAACCGATGAGGTGAGGAGGGGGTTGTCCACCAACCTCTATTTCCACTGGATCGGTAGGGTATGATGCGTGCACAATGTGAGCACCTGTCGAGGGGTGGCAGCACTTGGCAACGCGACCGCTTAGGGGTTGGCAAGCACCAAGGCGGTGTAGGAGGACTATAGATACATAATAGTTCACCGCCACAGGGTGATGGAGTACAATGAAGGAGGAGTCAGCGAATAGCTAATATGACAGGTTTGGCTAAGTAGTCAGTACATGTAGCCATGATAAGTTATGTGGGAATGGTGTGTTGGCTAATAAGAGCAATGAAGGAACCATTGTAAAGACATACATAATAGAGGTGCTGAGAACCACATTCAGTCTCAAAGCATGGCGGTATGTTTGTTGCCGACACGGCCGGCCCCTCTGACTCAGGGGGGGTAGCGAATTGCCAAGGGCTTCCGGGCCAAGTGAGGGTACCAGGACAAGAAAAGCATTGAACCACAAAACCTGTTAAACAGAACCTAAAAGAAGAAAAAAAAGAAACCATGGACTCTATGAAGTCCTAACCAAAGCTCGTAAGCAAGTGAGATACCCTGCAGAGGACTGTTTACTGTAAGGTAACTAAATGTCTGTATATGCGGTAGCAGTCACCTAGTGGGAGGGTCACAGCACTACTATACTTGTGCGCTGATGCAGTTGTGTAGGTTCAGGATCCGAGACCATTCTCCTCTTTTCCATAGCGAGACGAAGCAGCAGGTATAGTCAGTAGGTGCTGGGAGTTGATCGGGTGGCAAGGTCGGATCCGTAGCCTGCGCTAGACGTGTTAGAGTCTGATGAAGAAAGAGAGTTCGAATCCGGTTCTGTTGAGCTGTGAAGAGTCGCATTTGTTGACCCGGCTTGTGGAGTTCCATGCCCTATACTCGGATGAAAACGCATGATGTGGATCTGTGAAGGAGGGTGGTGCAAGCACTTTGTGGGCAGAAATCCATATCACATGCGGGGTAAGGTAGCCGGGGTCCATCAGAGCTGGAAGTGAGGTATGTTTTCCAAGTCCCGCTGGATGAAGCGGGGCGGTGCGGGCAGAATGCTCTGCAGGGGGTGGACTCTTGGTCGCGGTGCTTTGTGGGTCTCGTAGTTTCAGCCGCAGAGGGATGTCTCTGGGCAGAGTAGAGTGTGGGTGGTGACAAGTGCTGCCATGACGAGTGTGTATAGTCCGCAACAGGGAAATCACCTGAATTGTGTGTGGGGGGTTTTGGAGTCCATTTGCGTGTACCGCAACATAAGATAAGCAGTCCAGTTGAACAGTGGAAAAAACAAAGTCAAGTAACTTTAAGGAAAGAAATAAAGCCAGACATAGCAAACCAGAATTGAGTTGTAAAGATACCTGAGAAAGGTTAGCGATCCCTACAAGCTCTCCTCGACCTCAGGGAATTAATGGGGCTGACATCTGGGTACCCAGGACGAGAGCTTGTAAGATGCCTGGGGGCCAAAGGGGATCTTCTCCTGTGGTACCTTGTGTCTTGCGCCTCCATGGGTTCCTCCGATGGAATAGCTTTCCTAGCGACTGTGCAGTGGAACTCTGCGTACCAATTAGGTACATCTATCAAAGGTATACCCAGTGCTCCACAGAAATGCGTAGGTCTTTAGGCACTTTCAAAAGGGCTGTGCAGCCTTGAGTGGAGGCTGAGAGGCAAAATGGAAATTTCCATTTGTACTAGATGCCTTTTGAGCGGAGGGCGTCCAGCAGGGGTTTCAGATCTCGTTGGTGCTGTAGTGTTATTCCGGAAAGATCCTGGTATATCTGTAGATTGTGTCCTTCATGAAGAATCTGTGTTCTGCCCCGCGCTTGTCTGAGTATCTCTTCTTTAATTTTGTAATCAACAATGCAGCAGATGTCTCGTGGCGGGTCTGTATCTCTTCCTTTGGGTCACAGGGCCCGGTGGATTCTTTCCATGGAAACAGGCATTTGGTGTGGTGAATGAACGTGCATCGTATGACATATGGTATACGGGCGAGGTGATTGTGGCCAACAATCATTATCAAATGAAACCTCAGCCCATATCGATCTGTAGACATGACAGATCCTGACATGTGTGCCCTAGCTAACTAACCTAGGTACAAACATGAACAAAGACATGATGAGACATGACAACTAATGAAGATGAAAAAAAAAAAAACAGCTACCGGAGTATGTGCCGTGACTGAACAACAACGCCCCTCTGTGAAACGCTGAGGTTGAATGTCGAGGCAAAAACGCTATGACAGAAATCCTGGGCCAGAAATGCAAGCACAGCAACGCTAGACAGAAAACACTTATGACAGAAATGCTGAAACTGAACGCTATGACAGAAATGCTGAGGCAGAAATGTAATGACAGAAATGCTGAGGCAGAAACATAATGACAGAAATGCTGAGGCAGAATGCTGTGACAGAAATGCTGGGGCAGAACGCTGTGACAGAAATGCTGGGGCAGAATGCTGTGACAGAGATGCTGGGGCAGAATGCTGTGGCAGAACGCTGTGACAGAAACACTGAGGCAGAATGCTGTGACAGAAACGCTGAGACAGAAACGCTGCGACAGAAATGCAATGACAGAAATCCTGAGGGAGAAAAGCTGAGGCAGAAATGCCATGACAGAAATCCTGGGGTAGAAACGCTACGTCAGAAATGCTAAGACAGAAACACTGAAGCAGAAATACCATGACAGAATCCTGGGGCAGAAACGCTATGACCGAACGCTGAGACTGAAATGCTGAGGCAGAATGCAATGACAGGAATCCTGGGGCAGAAACTCTATGACAGAAGGCTGAGACTGAAACGCTGAAGCAGAATGCAATGGGAGAAATCCTGGAGCAGAAATGCTGAGGCAGAAGTGCCATGACAGAAATCCTGGGGGAGAAACGCTGAGGCAGAAATCCAATGACAAAAATCCTTGGGCAGAAACGCTGAGGCAGAAATGCCATGACAGAAATGCTGTGACAGAAATGCTAAGACTGAAACCCTGAGGCAGAAATTCCATGACAGGAATCCTGGGGTAGACATGCTATGACAGAAAAGCTGAGACAGGAACGCCGAGGCAGAATGCAATGACAGGAATCCTGGGGCAGAAACGCTATGACAGAACACTGAGACTGAAACGCTGAGGCAGAATGCAATGACAGAAATCCTGGGGCAGAAACGCTATGACAGAACGCTGAGGCTGAAACGCTGAGGCAGAATGCAGTGACAGAAATCCTGGGGCAGAAACGCTGAGGCAGAAATGCCATGACAGAATACTGAGACTGAAACGCTGAGGCAGAAATGCAGTGACAGAAATCCTGAGGCAGAATGCAATGACAGAAATCCTGGGGCAGAAATGCCATGACAGAACGCTGAGACTTAAACGCTGAGGCAGAAATGCAGTGACAGAAATCTTGGGGCAGAAACGCTATGACAGAAATGCTGAGACTGAATGCCGCGACAGAAATGCTGGGGCAGAACACTATGATAGAAATGCTGGGGCAGAATACTATGGCAGAAATGCTGGGGCAGAATACTATGACAGAAATGCTGGGGCAGAATACTATGACAGAAATGCCATGACAGAAAAACGCCATGACAGAAATCCTAGGGCAGAGACGCTATGACAGAAATCCTGGGGCAGAGACGCCATAACAGATATCCTGGGGCAGAGACGCCATGACAGATATCCTGGGGCAGAGACGCCATTATAGAAATCCTGGGGCAGAGACACCATAACAGAAATCCTGGGGCAGAAACGCTATGACAGGAATGCTGAGACTGTGCTGAGACAGAAATGCCGGGGTAGAATGCTGTGACAGAGATGCCGGGGCAGAACGCTATGACAGAGATGCTGGGCAGAACGCTATGACAGAGATGCTGGGCAGAACGTTATAACAGAGATGCTGGGCAGAACGCTATGACAGAGATGCTGGGGCAGAACGCTATGACAGAGATGCTGGGGCAGAACGCTATCACAGAAAAACGCTGTGACTGAACGCCTGGACAGAAAACACTATGACAGAAAAAGGCTGTGACAGAAACGCTGAGACTGAACCCCTGGACAGAAACGCTATGATAGAAATACTGACAGAAATGCCCGCATCCACCCACCCTCCTGACCTAAGGAAAGCTCAGACCTGGACTGCAAAGACAGAAGTATGTCTACTGGAAGAAATTGTGGTGGAGGGTCATGCATACTATGCCGTGGTAGGAAGAGGTAGTAAACGCAGATCTGCGGCTGGTGACACTTGCAGCCACCAGCTAACACCACATGCAGCCAAGCTTCTGTGCTGCACCTAGAGAAAATCTCTGCTGACATGCATGGAAGACTAGGCTGCCAAGGGAGTACTAAGTGGCAAGATGGGGACACCTGACAGAGGGGGACAGCTAACAGCTAGGAGTGCCATGGATCCATGGCGTCTGGCTACACTGGACCCAAAGACAGGAACGCCCCAGCCGGTACCTAACAGGACTAAGTAGTGAGTCGGGAGGCATGCAGGGGTCCGCCCCCACGAGAGTACTGAGAGGTGAGCGCCCCCCCCAGCCAGGGTGAGAACCGGGATGCGTGCAGGTGTTACCTCCATGATGCACGGCGTGGTTTCCCAGGAAAGTGAACTGGTGGATGAGTGGGTGGAAGATGGATGGATGCTCCTCCCCCCACTCCCCTGCTGGCATGAGCGCCGGGAGAAGTGAGTGGGTGCCAGTGGGTGCCCCCCTGCTGCTGGAAGGAACGCAGGGATGAAAGGGAGAAGTGGCCAGCGGCCCCCCCGACCATGCGGGATAGAGCCCAGCAAAATGAGGTGGATCGATGACCAGCCCCCCCAGACATGAGAACCGTGGGAAGCGGGCGGCACCCTGATGCTAGATGAAGCCCTAGGGAAAGTGGATGGGTGGAGGATGGACGGACGCCCCTCCCCACCCCCCCGCATGAGCGCCAGGAGAAGCGGGAGAGCGGCCGCCACGATGCTGGATGAAACATGGGACTGAAAGGAGGGATGGGCGGAGCGGCCCCCACAATGCTGGCGGAATCCAGGGATGAAAGGGGGGGATGGACGGGTGGGAGGTCCCCTGATGGTGCCCGGGAGAGGAACCGACACCATTGCTGTGACCAAAGTTCTGTAAGGAGGCCGAAAGTGACGTGCATCAACCCAGAAAGCCTGACAACACCGGCCCTGACAGAGGAGGAGGCTTAAATAGCCCTCTCAGGCTCCTCCAGCAAATACAGGATAGCCTCCAGCCAGCCTTACACTTAACCACCCTGTTCATAACAAAGAACATATAGAAGTTTTTAATAAAATGGTGACACAAAAGGTAGATAAACTTAAAATCAAAAGAATGAAAGATCCACAAGATATTAAAAAAGGAATCAAATAATTGGAAGGTAATAACAATGTGGTAGTGAGACGGGCCGATAAAGGAGGTGCAATTGTGGTTCTATCAAAAGAATACTACAACAATGAACTTCAAGGACAACAGAATGATCAGAATACCTATATACAACTGAGAGGAAATCCCACTAGAGAATAAAAAAGTGAATTACAGGAGTTGATACTAAAAGGAAGCAAAAAGAATATATTAACTAAAAAGGAGGAAAAATATCTCTTACCAGATACATGTAGGGTGCCCATTATTTACACAATACCAAAGCTCCATAAGGATCAGAAGAATCCACTGGGATGGCCAATAATAAATGGTATACATTCTATAAATGCAAGATTAAGGGAATATGTGGACAATTTTTTGCAACCATTAGTTCCATCAACACCAGCTTATCTAAGGGACACCAAGCACTTGATTCAGGAATTGAATAACATTGAAATCAGGCCAGATCAAAAATATTTGTTAGCCACAGCAGACGTTTCGTCTCTGTATACAAGCATAGGCCATCAGGAGGCCATACATTCCTCAAGATGGGCCATGGATATCTGCTGGCTTTGATACGGTTGACCACCCCCTCCTCCTCAAAAAACTACACACCTTTAGTCTCCGTGACTGTACACTTCGCTGGTTCTCTTCCTACTTATCCAACTGCACCTTTAGTGTTTCTTATAACTCTACCTCCTCCTCTCCTCTTCCTTTCTCTGTTGGGGTCCCCCAAGGTTCTGTTCTTGGACCTCTACTATTTTCAATCCACACCGCCTCCCTGGGTCAACTGATAGTCTCCCATGGCTTCCAATACCACCTCTATGCTGACGACACCCAAATATATTTCTCTACCCCTCAACTCACTCCCTCTGTCTCCTCACGTATCACTAATTTACTCTCAGATATATCAGTCTGGATGTCACACCACTTCCTCAAACTCAATCTATCCAAAACCGAACTTATAATTTTTCCTCCCCCATACGCCTCTCACCCTGATCTCTCTGTCAAAATCGATGGCACAACTATAAGCCCTTCCCCACATGCCAAGGTTCTAGGTGTAGTCCTAGACTCTGAACTCTCCTTCAAGAAACACATCCAATCACTGTCCAAATCCTGCCACCTCAACCTCTGCAACATCTCCAAAATATGCCCCTTTCTAACCAATGACACAACTAAGCTCTTAATTCACTCCCTGGTCATCTCTCGCCTCGACTACTGCAACTCCCTTCTCATTGGCTTAGCTCTACATAGTCTATCACCTCTTCAATCCATTATGAATGCCGCTGCCAGACTCATCCA
The DNA here is from genome assembly GCF_042186555.1 of Aquarana catesbeiana. Lineage (NCBI taxonomy): Eukaryota > Metazoa > Chordata > Amphibia > Anura > Ranidae > Aquarana > Aquarana catesbeiana. The sequence goes on from NC_133329.1 coordinate 184,824,590, forward strand.
CCTTACCAATCGCTCTGTGTCTGCCACTCCTCTCTGTCAATCCCTCCACTGACTTCCGCTCGGCCAAAGAATTAAATTCAAAATTCTAACAACTACATACAAAGTCATCCATAATTTCGCCCCCACCTACATCACTAGTTTACTCTCTAAATACCAACCTACTCGCTCTCTTTGTTCCTCTCAAGACTTCCTGCTCTCTAGCTCCCTCGTCACCTCCTCCCACGCTCGCCTCCAGGCCTTTTTCAAAGCCTTTCCAATCCTATGGAATGCCCTACTCCAATCTGTCCACTTATCTCCTACTTTATTAGCTTTCAGACGATCCCTGAAAACCCTTCTCTTCAGAGAAGCCTATCCTACCCACACCTAACAACTGTATTTTCATTTTTTCCATCAGCTCATCCCCCACAGTTATTACCTTTTGTTTCCACTTGACCCTCCCTTCTAGATTGTAAACTCTAACGAGCAGGGCCCACTGATCCCTCCTGTATTGATTTATATTGTAAGTGTACTGTCTGCCTCCATGTTGTAAAGCGCTGCGCAGACTGTTGGCGCTATATAAATCCTGTATAATAATAATAATAATAATATAGCAATATCATTTCTAAACAGAAAAGATTTATTTTAAGATGTTTGGCATTTGGTTTACAACACAATTATTTTTGGTATAACTCAGAATTTTATATTAGCCAAGCGTGGCTAATATTTTTATGGCCGAATGGGAGGAATATGCGGTGCACTCAAATACCCCCTGCACAATTGATAATGTATCGAAGATTTATAGATGATTGTATAATATTATGGAATGGGGATAAAAATAGTCTAACTGAATTTTTGGAAAAACTGAATGACAATCAAAAAAATATCAAGCTTACCTATGAAATCAGTAACATATCTATACATTTCCTGGTTCTGGATATACAATTAACTAAGAATGGATTCCTAACAAAAACCTTTTTTTTAAACCAGTCGAGAGGAATAGTTATATCCCTGTGGACAGCTGTCACTTTGATCCCTGGCTGATTAATTTCGAAAGGGCAACTAATACGTCTAAGACGAAATTGCACTGATAAAAGCACTTTTTTGGAACAAGCTAATATTATTGGAAGGGGATTTGTTCAAAAAGGGTATAATAATGATTTTATAGAAGATAAAATCAAGGAGGTATCAGAGCTCTCAAGGGAAGAATTAATTAAAGACAAACAAAAGAAAACCACACAGTACCAAGAGATTCCTATGGTTCTGGATTATAATATTCAGCATAGGCAAATCGAGCATATATTTAAAAAGCATTGGTCACTACTTTTAGCGGATCACCAATTACGAAGTATTTTACCAGAGAAACCAAAGTTTGTTTATAGAAAGGCACCAACTTTAAGGGATTTAATAGCGCAAAATGTTTTGGACCCTCTAAAAATATCACAGGGGTTTACATTTTTTTCAAGGAAAGGGTTTCTTTCCATGTAAAAGATGCTATGCTTGTAGAAATACAAAGCAAAATTGTCAAAAATGCATCAATTTCATATCTACCAGTAAAAACAAAGATTATGAAATCAAAGATTTTGTGTCATGTAGAACTGAGGTAGTGGTGTATGTATTACAATGTCGTGCTCCCTACAGTATGTGGGAAGAACGAAACGCCCTATGTGGAAACGCATTCGGGAGGACATACAGAATATTGAAAAAGGTTTTCCAAAACAGTGTCACACCATTTTGCTCTATATCATGATAAAAACCCTGCGTTGAAATTTTGGGCCATTGAAAAATAGAAACCGCGCTGGCGGGGTAGTAATAAAGTGAGAGAATTAAGTAAAGACAAATCAAAATGGATTTTTGAAATGGCGACTCTTGCACCCTTGGGCTTAAATATAGATTTTAATATAAATTGTTTTATTTCGGATTTTTAATTTTATCTCTTGACATCTGCTCCTGCAAAACAAGTTCTAATATTTTAAAATATGTTTAATAATTTTATTATATATTTTAAAAATATTTTTGTAAATTTTTTTTAGCAATTTTTTTTTTTGGCGTCTTTCTAGCATCTCTCTACCTCATACACATCCACGTATCCTTAGTTCATTAGGATGATTATGTAGAGATGTAATTCCATTGGTTCACCACTGGAGGGAGTTCCTAGGTTATATCTGCTTACTTATTATTATTATTATTATTATTATTATACAGTATTTATATAAAACCAACAGTTTACGTAGCGCTTTACAACTTGAGGGTAGACAGTACAAATACAATACAATTTGATACAGTAGGAATCAGAGGGCCCTGCTCCTTAGAGCTTACAATCTAAGAAGGAAGGTCAAGAGATACAAGAGGTAATAACTATGGGTGATGTGCTGATTTAGAAGTTGTTAGGTGGGGCCAGATAGGCTTCTCTGAAGAGATGAGTTTTCAGGGATCGTCTGAAAGTGGATAAAGTAGGAGAAAATCGGACGGATTGGGGTAGAGCATTCCAGAGGATGGGGGAGGCTCTGGAGAAGTCCTGAAGGCGAGCATGGGATTAGGTGACAAGGGAGTTTGAGAGCAGGAGGTCTTGGGAGGAGCGAAGAGAATGATTAGGTTGGTATTTTGTGACTAGGTTAGAGATGTAGCTGGGGGCCAGGTTGTGGATGGCTTTGTAAGTTATAGTTAGTATCTTGAATTTAATTCGGTGACTGAGTGGCAGCCAATGGAGGGATTGGCAGAGGGGTGTGGCAGACGCTGAGCGGTTTGTGTGGTGGATGAGCCTGGCAGCAGCGTTCATGATGGACTGAAGTGGGGATAGCCTATTTAGAGGTAAACCAATGAGGAGGGAGTTGCAGTAGTCGAGGCGGGAGATGACCAGGGAGTGGATTAGAAGCTTTGTGGTGTCATTGGTTAGGAAGGGGTGTATCTTGGAGATGTTGCAAAGATTGAGGCGGCAAGTTTTGGATAGTGATAGAATGTGGGGTCGAAAGGTTAGTTCAGAGTCCAGGATTACACCTAAGACCTTGGCGTGGGGAGATGGGTTGATAGTTGAGCCGTTGATCTTGACAGGGAAATCAGGGGAAGTGGCACCTGAGGGAGGAAATATCATGAGCTTGGTTTTGGATAGGTTGAGTTTGAGAAAGTGATGTGATATCCAGGCTGATATGTCTGCTAGTAAGTTGGTAATGCGTGAGGAAACAGATGGAGAGAGCTGGGGGGTGGAGAGATAGATTTGGGTGTCATCAGCGTAGAGATGATATTTAAAGCCGTGGGAGGCAATCAACTGACCCAAGGAGGTGGTATAGATTGAGAAAAGGAGAGGTCCAAGAACAGAACCTTGGGGGACCCCAACGGAAAAAGGAAGAGGAGAGGAGGAAGTAGAGTTGTAAGTGTCACTGAAGGAGCGGTGGGATAGGTAGGATGAGAACCAGCGAAGAGTACAGTCACGGAGACCAAAGGAGTGGAGTTTTTTGAGGAGGAGGGGGTGGTCCACTGTGTCAAAGGCAGCAGAGAGATCCAGGAGAAGTAGTACAGAATAGTGTCCATTGGCTTTAGTCATTAGTAGGTCATTTGAGAGTTTAAGGAGAGCAGTTTCCGTGGAGTGTTGAGGGCGAAAACCGGACTGAATGGAATCAAGAAGTTTATTCATGGTCAGATGGTCACTTAGTCGGTTGTAGACCAGTCTTTCAAGAAGTTTGGAGGAGAAGGAGAGTAAGGAGATGGGACATAAGTTGTTGAGATTGGTGGGATCCAGTGAGGGCTTTTTTAGTATGGGGGTGACTAGCGCATGTTTTAGAGAGTTTAGGAAGATGCCACAAGAGAGGGAGAGGTTGAAAATGTGAGTTGGAGAGCGTAGAATCGAGTCAGAGGGTGAGCATAGCATTTGCGAGGGAACAGGATCCAGGGGGCAAGTGGTTAGATGAGTGCTAGATAAAAGTTTAGCAACCTCAGTAATAGTAGCAGGGTTGAATGAGGGAAGTAATGATTGTGTCTGTGGACATGGGTGTTGCATGGGGGAGGTTTTTGCGCATTGGTGTTTTCCTCATGAATTGTATCAATCTTAATTTTGAAGTGATTGGCAATCTCCTGGGCAGTGAGTGAGTTGGTGGGTGGAGGCAGTGGAGGACAGAGTAGAGTGTTGAAGGTAGAGAAGAGTTGACGTGGACTGGATGAGAAGGTGTTAATGAGTGTGATAAAGTAGGTCTGTTTGGCAGTGTGAAGGCAGGAGTAGTATTTTAGGAGGGCAGATTTATATTGTGTGAAGTCTTCCTGGGTCTTAGTCTTATGCCACAGGCGCTCAAGAGCACGGCTACGTTTTCTGAGACTTCTGGTGTCATCTGTTTGTCAGGGTTGTAGCAGTCGGGGCCTAATTCTGCGTGTAGTGAGGGGGGCAAGCTTGTCTAGGGAGGAAGACAGTGAGCTGTTGTAGATGAAAGTAGCTAGGTTGGGGCAGGACAGAGGTGAGATTTTGTCATAGAGGTGATCAGTAGCAGAGTAGAGAAGAGAAGGGTTGAGGTGGCGAAGGTTTCTACGTGTAACTGTTAGGCGGTTGGAGGGAGAGGAGGTGGAAGACAGGGAGAGAGCAAAACTAATAAGATGGTGATCAGAGAGTGGGAGTGGATTGTTGGAAAGGTTGCACGGAGTGCACAGATAGGAGAAGACAAGGTCAAGGGTGTTGCCGTTGGAGTGGGTAGGAGCCTGTATCCATTGCTTCAGGTCAAGCGATGAGGTTAGACTGAGAGGTTTAGAAGTAATAGTAGTGTTAATGTTGACAGGGATGTTGAAGTCCCCAAGAATAATTGTGGGGATTTCAGAAGAGAGAAAGTAGGGTAGCCAGGCAGAGAAGTCATCAAGAAAGGCAGATACTTGTCCAGGGGGCCGGTAGATGACAGCAATTCTTAGAGAAATGGGAGAGAAAAGACGAATGCAATGTGCCTCAAAAGAGGAGAGTGTCAGAGAGGGAAGTGGGTGAAGAACCTGATAGGCACTGCATGGGGCTAGAAGGATTCCCACTCCACCTCCCTTCTGTCCATTTGGTCTGGGGGAGTGAGTCCAGAGAAGGCCCCCATGGGAGAGGGAAGCAGGAGAAATAGTATCCGATTCATGAAGCCAGGTTTCAGTAATGGCAAGTAGGTTAAAGGAATTTGTGATAAAGAGGTCGTGAAGGGCGGTGAGTTTGTTGCATTTGTTCATGTATTTTAAATGGGTCTTGGGTTAGAGTTGCAATTATGTTTTTAAATATATGTTTTATTGTAAAGATTATGTAACTATATGTATTAAATTGTTACTTTGTATGGATATTATGTTGTTTAAATGTAGTGCAGAACGCATATAGTGGCCTGATGATGCATTACACTCCCTGGTCACTATGGCAACCAGCATGCACACTAAATGCTAAGCAAGGTTGTCACATGGTCACCCTTGAAAAAGTCACGTGTCTAGTGATGAAACTGGTTGGGAGGAGCCAGTGACAAGCAGTGCTGTGTGTGCACTGTTGGCGTGTGAGGAGATCCCAGTTGTTGTATGCAACTGACCTTACCATATATACATTCTGCTGGAAAGTGAGTGAAGTTTACCCTTAGCTTATAGGGAATATTTAATATACTATCTGCGCAATGGTCTCTTTCTTTGTTGTTTCATACTGCGGAAGTTCTTTGAAAGCCAGAAGCCAACCCATGCTAATGAGCAGCTGAATATATGAGCAAGCCATCTATCACTGGGGTTACTCATTGAAACCTGTCCAAATTCATCAATCATCAAAGACGTTACATTTCTTCACAGCGGTATGCTGTCCTATTGAGATATTTGTGCACTGTGGTTCATCACATTAATATATCTCATCTTTCTTTCTTTTTTATTGTGTTCAATAATTTATTATCACATTGATATTTAGTTATAGGATTTTGTTATGGTGAAGGATGTTATGTTATTTATAATAGGCTCCATTTTCTTATTTTTTGCACATGATTCACTGATTAACCATTAGGAAGTTACAACGTGTTATATTGGGAGGTTAATATTAGCACATTATACATTTTGAATATAAACAACACTTTTTGTGTGATATCAGTTCACATACACAATAATTGCAGCTATATTATTTGGCCATCTTCTAGTATTTGTCAATGATTTATTTATTTACTAGTTCATATCAGCACTTTAGTACACTTTTTACCAATTAAATCATGGTTTTCTTCATGCACCAAAGCTTCCAACTCACCTATTCTGCATGGCAGACTTCTGGCATTGGTGAACGAACACTTTAATTCATTGTCACATTTTACACACATATTTTGCATATTTTTTTTAGTACAAATAGTACCATTTCTAATGGTTGTTTGTAAACTGGGAACTATCATATCACCTGCCATAGCCCTCCCCTATCTTTCCCCATTCCACTCACCAATAGGGACTGAGCCCTGTCTGACCTGTCTGACCCATTATATTCTACTTCAACCTCCCTCCTCAATCTTAGTTTAAATACTCCTCCAGCCTTCCCATAAACCTCTCCCCCAGCACAGCAGACCCCATTACATTTAGGTGCAAACCATCTTTAGCATATAGGTTGTACCCCAAGCTATAATTACAGGGGGTTTTGGTGGTTTTTGTTTACATTTTTGTGAACCAGCATTTTGTAGCTTGAGAGAGGCCAGAGAATAAAATTATTCCAGCAATAAAGATCTGGTTTGTTTTACATGCATACAGCATTAACTAGTCTTTCACATGGAAAAAAAAATTATTTTAGCCAGAATATCTTTGGAAGCTTTCTAGAATATGTTGAGGTTTTCGTAGCCTGTGTGCTCTGTCAGTGATAATTTCTTAAGGAGAAATTGATGGAAGCAATTCTGCTATCATGCGAATTAGGAACTGTTTAAAGTGGTTGTAAAAAAAAACCCTGCAAGACAAAGGCATAATGAGCTAGTATGCATCGCATGCTAGCTCATTATGCAATACTTACCTTAGATTTAAGCTGTTGCAGCGGTCCCCGTACACCGATGTGACCGCCGACATGTCTCTCTGAGTTATTTCTGGGTTCGCGGGCTCTGGCGCTGTGACCGGCCGGAGCCGCAATGATGTCACTCATGCACATGAGGGCCACCAATCATCCACAGGCATTTTAGAAATGGCACAATCAAGCTGTTTCTTCGGTGTGCATGCGCCGATGATGGCGCAAGCATACATGGTAAATATCTCCTAAACCGCGCAGGCTTAGGAGATATTTACAGTACCTACAGGTAAGCCTTTTTATAGGCTTACCTGTAGGTACAAGTGGTGTAACAGGGTTTACAACCACTTTAAGCCCAGTTGGTTTAACTGACTGCAATACCTCAGATTTTCACATTATTTCTACGTGATCTGTCTTCCACGTCAGCCACTTTTAAGTTTTAGTTATTTGAGATCTTCCTTGAGATCCACATGAACATCCTTTAGATCGTTATGAACATCAGTCAATTCTTCCATCTTATGCTGAATATAAACCACTCTTTCTCCCATGTTTTCTATTTCTTGTTTTGCATGATGCTTGAAAGCTATCATACCATGTTGCAGTGCTAACCTCTCCTTCAATGTAATATCCAAATCAGGCTGCCCTGAAGTAGGGAAAGCATTTAATTTCTCTCCATATTCATTATTCTCTAACATTGTTTCACATTCAGCTTCAGTACAATCACTTACATGTCCATCTGTGTCCAGAATCCTTCTCCTTTGCTTTGGTAAACTCTTAATGTCTGCCAGGGAAGTGTTACAGCCCGCTCTGTGAGAACCAGCATTGTGCTTCTCCTCTCCCCTGCTCCTTGCTGCAGCTGTATCTGCGTGAGGAGAAGTGCTAGAGCCGGCGCCATGTTTTTTCCTCTGGATCTTGGTTGGGCTGATGAATTTTCCCAATTTGCGGGGTCCCTCTCTCCACTTTCAGTGCTGTAGCAACCTTCCTGGGCACACAGTACTATTTCTGTCGCTATATGTCGCCTCAGGGAGTTTCGCTGCTCTGGAACTCTTTTTAGTATGCTGCAGACTCCGCCTCCAACTTTTTAAAATGTAAATATGTCAATGACTATCAGCAAATATAAACATTATGGGGTTAAAATTTAATTGAGTATCTGAATATAATGAAACTCTGCCAGACAGTCAAAATGTTTTCTTCAAGTTTCTTCATAATATAATCAATATCCAAATGTCTGTTTATACCTGCCTGTTATTTTCTTTAGTAATTGATCAGTCTCTTAAACTCTGTACAGTGTACTGTGTTGTCAAAAATATAGGTCTAACCGGGGCGGGATTTTTAATTAGGCACTGTAGACATGCGCCCACAGGCGCCCTTCCTAGAGGGGCGTACGTCTGTATGAGTTGTTTTTTTCCTTTACCCTTTTGCTGCCAGGTCTGTATGTCATACAGACCTGACAGCGGGGGGGGGGGTTTCACATACAATCCGGTGGCTGCAGCCACTAGGGTTTTGTGTAAATCTGACAGGCAGACTCCGGGCACACACAGACTCCCGCCTGTCAGGTGGAAGCATTTGGGTGGCTGTGCTGCCACCCAATTGCCACCCAATTGCTTCCATGCACCCCTGGTACACGCGTCCCAGCACCATGTGTTCTGGGCTCCACTTGCCCATCTGCGGCCCAGGACCGAGTGCCCGGTGGGTGGAGGAGAGGAAAAACAGCAGACACATGTCTCCTCTCCTTGCCTTCTTGCTGTGACCTGGAAAGCGACATGTAGGGCGTCACTTACGGGTCACCTTGTCACTTTCCCCAGCTAGCATAACTGGGAAGGGAAGTATTGCAATGTGATGTGCATTGATTAAATTCATTAGAGCCCAGGTGAGACATGTAGGGTCTTTTAGAATCTGCATGTCTCATTAAAGAGAACCTGTCATCTAAAAATAGTCACATGGGGGACGTTTGTTCCTTAGATGATGAAAAAAAAAGTTAAAAACATTTTAAAAAGTTACACGGAAGCACATAAAATCCCCCCCAAAAAATTGAGGCCCCCCACTTCCACATGTATGAATGTAAACGCACAAGTCAGGGGTGCCTACACATAAAAACATTGATTGCGATACACAGGTTACATATTGCTGCGCACGCCAGAGTGAGAGCAATAATTCTAGCACAAAACCTCCTCCGTAACACTAAACTTATGACCTATAGGGGGCTTTTGAAACATTGCCTATTCAAAATATAGGGTACTGAAGTATGTCGCCATTTCACGGGAGCACACAAATTCACGCCGTTACACATCGACAAAAGTGTCACGTTTCCGCGAAACCCCGTATGGGTACGTTGTCCCCCTTAAGACCCATAGCAGGCGTGTGCTGTACGCTGCATGGTGGGGGACCCAATGCGCGTGTCCAGCGGGCGTGATCGCCGACGGCCACCTCGATCGTGGGCACGAGAGCCAGCACACACACAAATCCCTGTTTTGACACGGAAGGAGATACATCATCTGTTCCTACTAAGTAGGAACAATGATCTGGCTCCTTCTTTAGTCAGTCCTATCCCCTCACAGTTTGAAACACACCTAGAGAACACATTTAACCCCTTGATCGTCCCCTAGTGTTAACCCCTTCCCTGCCAGTGATATTTACACAGTAATCAGTGCATTTTTATAGCACTGATCGCTGTATAAATGTCAATGGTTCCAAAAATGTGTCAAAAGTGTCCAATCTGTCTGCCGCAATGTTGCAGTACCGCTAAAAATTGCAAATCACCGCCATTACTAGTAAAAAAAAAAAAAAAAAATAATAAAAATGGCAAAAATCTTTCCCATAGTTTGTAGACGCTATATCTTTTGCGCAAACCAATCACTATACGCTTATTGCAATTTTTTTTTTTTTTTTACCAAAAATACGTAGAATATATATTGGCCTAAACTGATGAAGAAATTGGTTTTTTAAAAACACTTCTGGGGATATTTATTATAAAATAAAAAATATTGTTGCTCCTTTTTTGATTATAGCGCAAAAAATTGGGTACAGCATTGCATGACCGCGCAATTGTCAGTTAAAGCGATGCAGTGCCAAATTGTAAAAAGTGCTCTGGTCAGGAAGGGGGTAAAATCTTCTGGGGCTTAAGCGGTTAAGGTTTTTTTTTTTTTTAAACAATCTTTTTATTGATTTTATAAAACAGGTACATAAATGAAAAAACAAAAACATTCCTCAGTTGGGCAACATACCCCACCAAGACTGGCCATGCAAGGCCTACTACAATAATACTAACCCACAATTAGGAAAATTAACCCCCCCCCCTTCCCCTTACCCCGACCAATTGCTACCAAACAGATGTATCATAGTGTGCACCATCAGACCTCTTTTTGATCTATGATATGTCCTCTATATGTCATATTTGCTCATTTTTAAAGTGGGAACTTATACAAATAATATATACAATACATATTTCATATTACGTATTAATACATTTATCATATTATTTTATATTATACTACATTATATTATATTATTTTATTTTATACCCCAAGAAGTTTCCATAATTATGAATGTTTAGTTTCTATCAATCTAGCCCACTGTTGCCGAGGAGTCCAGCCATGCCTGCTAAACCTTAGTAAACTTCTTAGGACAACCTCTAGCCCTGTATGTAGCTTTATATAAGGGGACCACTGAGTTAATCAAACCTTTCCAAAATGACAATGTTGGTGCCATATTGTTTTTCCATTTTAAGAGAATAGCTTTCCTGCCATAGAATAACCCTATATTTAGTAATGTACGATGAGCCAGCGTTGGTACCACTTCTTCCACCAGTCCGATAAGACAGACTCTGGGGGTCACAGGGACTGGGATACTCATTACCTCTGTCAAGCAACCTGCAACCTCCGTCCAAAATTTTTGTATCTGCGGGCATGTCCAAAAAATATGCTCTGTATCCGCTGGGGAGTGATTGCATCTCCAGCAATGGCTATTAGCAGATGGATATATACGGGCCAACCTTGCTGGTGTAAAGTAAATGCGATGTAAAAATTTGAACTGGATTAGGCGATCTCTGGCTGAAACTAGGTATTTGAAGGGTTGATCCCACATATCCTCCCAGTCCTCACCCTGAATGCTAGGAATTTCCCTCTCCCATCGTTCTTTACATTTAATCATTCCCTTAGGAGTCTTGGTAAATAATAACTTATATATAGTTGATAATGGTTTTTTAAGGTCCTCATTTTTTAGGATTGTTTCCAATTTAGAGGGAAGGATTTCCACTCTCCGATCACTACACTGCGCCTGAAAAGCATGGCGCAGCTGTAGGAATCTAAAGAAAATGGAGTTTGGAAGATCATGTCTTGCCTTAAGCTGATCAAACGTGACCAGCTCTCCCTCTCTGGTGATATCCTCCAATATTTTTATTCCTCTACTAGCCCACAATACCGGATCTGGAAGGGAATTGAAATGAGGCAGATTCGGATTCATCCATAATGGGGCCGAGGGTGTATAACCTGTATAACTGGGGGATGCCAGGGTGGTGGAAACTTCCCACGCCCTAATGGTAGTTCTCATCGAGACAGTAATGGGTAGGCTTGTTTTCGGGCCCCTATAGAGAGCCAGTCTGAGACTCTCGTAAGACCCTAAAAGGGCTGCCTCCAGGACTGTAGCAGAATCCCCATCATTTCCTGTTAGCCATCTCATAGCAAACACCATCTGTCCAGCCAAAAAATACTTTTTCCAATTTGGAAGTGCTAGGCCCCCCTGTCCCCAGGGTTCTTGTAGTATTGAAATGCTTATACGGGGTGATTGCGGAGACCATATAAATGATCCTATAATTCCATTTAATGCGTCATAGTACGTTTTTGGAATCCATACAGGAGAATGACGTAAAAAATAGAGGATTACAGACAGAAATTTCATTTTAATTAGGCTAACTCTACCTAATAAGGATAAAGGCAGCCTCTTCCAGATCTGGGTTTTTTGTTTCAATCTAGTCACCAGCGGGAGGAGGTTTAAGGACATGTAATCATGGATATTGGCCGTTATTTTTACACCTAAGTATGTCAAAGAGGAAACCCATTGAAGTGGCAGAGTATCATCTCTCCGAGCCTGTGCCTCAGTACCCACCGCCAAAATGGACGACTTGCTCCAATTCACCCTCAGACCAGAAAAAGAGGCGAACTGATTCATAATCTTAAGGGCAGCTTTTAGGGACGGCCCTGGATCCTTAAGGAAAAGGAGCAAGTCGTCTGCGTAAAGTGCTACACATTCTTTAATTGTTCCCACCTGTATTCCACCCACCTCGTCAGATTGTCTCAATGCTCTGGCCATAGGTTCCATTATCAAGGCAAAGAGAAAGGGGGACAATGGACACCCCTGTCTGGTACCTCTACTAATTTAAAAAAAATCGGATACCCCCACCCCTAAGCGGATAGCCGTCCGAGGATCACCATATAACATCGTGATCCACCGACGGAATCTCGGGCCAAACCCCATCGCCTCCAAAACTTTTTGCATATATTGCCAATCTACGGAGTCGAAGGCTTTTTCTATATCGATGGATGTCACCACCTTGGCCGGGGAATCTGAGTTGTCTAATTGAAGGTGTGTAAATAATCTTCTCAAATTTGTGTCTGTTGACATTCCAGGCATAAAACCGGTTTGATCAATGTCTACTACTGAGGCAATAACCTTAGCCACCCTTGAGGCCAGTACCTTGGTAAGTATTTTTAGATCCATGTTGAGAAGCGCGATAGGGTGGTAAGAGGAACATTCCATGGGGTCCTTACCCGGCTTCAGGAGGAGCACCATATAAGCTTCCATCATTGATGCCGGCAAGGCTCCCTGTTCCCAGCAATGGGTAAAAAGTTTGTTTAGTCTAGGGGCTATATGGGACCTGAACGTCCTGTAAAAATCTGCAGGAAACCCATCGGGGCCTGGTGCCTTCTGTGGAGGGAAGGCCAGCATGGCAGACTCTATTTCTGATGTTGAAACAGGGTCTTCCAGGGATGTGGCATCTATATCAGACAATTTTGGCATGGAAAGATTGTGTAGTAGCTCATCTAGTTCTTGAGGGTTATATGGAGGGATAGAAGAATATAGTGAGGAGTAGTATCTAGTAAATTCCTGCAAAATTTCCCCTGGATTTGTTATCATGGACCCATCTTCTGTTTTTATTACAGGGATATTAACTGGTGTCTTTAGGTCAGCAGTCAGGTTAGCTAATAATTTTCCATTTTTGTCTCCCTCCGCAAAAATCGTCTCAGTCTTCTGTCTAATTTCAGCATGGGCTAGATTTGTAAAATGCATGGCTATTGATCGTCTAGTTTCTAACAGTGAGATATAATTTGTCTCAGTGGGGGAATCAGCATGAGTTTTAGCATCTTCTCTTTCTTTGGCCAGGAGTAGTTCTCCCTCTTGATTCCTATCTTTCTTTACTGATTTTATAGCAGATATGCACTCGCCTCTCACCACTGTTTTAAAGGCATCCCACTCAATAGAGGGATCAGCCGAACCCTCATTTGTTTTCCAATAGGAGTCTATAGCTTTGCCAATTTGAGTGACTACCTGGTCTTCTAGCAGCCAGTCTGGTGACAATTTCCATCCTCCCCTTTTTCCCTCCGAGGGAAAGCCAAGGGTGACCTCAAGTGGATTATGATCTGAAACCCCTCCTGATAGATACGTGACCTCGTATATATATTTTAGAAGAGATGAGTTTCCAAACGCCAAATCAATTCTAGCTGCTGACTTGTGTGCGGAAGATAAATGAGAATAGGAAATGGCGCCCGGATTTTTCCATCTCCAAAGTTCAGTTACATCTGCCACGCTGACCCAAGAGCAGAGGTCCCCAGATGCGGGTCTGGCCACATTCGAAGAGTCTAGAACCGGGTCAAGAATAGCATTAAAGTCGCCCATCATGAGCATTGGGAAATGGGAAAATGGAGCCAGCTTTACCATTAAATCATATAGTAAAGAAACCTGAAAGGGAGGAGGCAAATAGATATTCACCAATAAAATTTTGTTATGGAACATTTCTAGCAGTATCACCACATATCGTTCCCCTGGGTCAGTGAAAACCTGATGGATTGTACATGCTATTGCTTTGCTTATGAGAATGGAAGCCCCTCGGGCGTAAGTAGAATAAGTGGAATGAAATGTCTTTTGAATCCAATGCTTACGCAATGATAGTATTTTGCTGCCTTCCAGATGGGTTTCCTGGAGAAGGACGACATGTGGTTTAACCTGCTTGAGGTATTGGAAAACTTTAGCTCTTTTAAATTTGTTATTTAAGCCCCGGATATTCCAGGACAAAACCTTAATTCTATTATCCATTGTTTATGTTACAATTAAAGAGCAATCCTAACATGTGTGAGAGACAAGAAGGGCTAAGCCCCCATGTTTTACAGGAGGACATGTACATTCTACTTAGTTTGTGTGCACTATTAATATATTTCACGTAGCATTGGTCAAACAATCCCACCCCTGCTGTTATACCAGAAACTGTAAAACTATTCAAAAAAAAAAGTTTAAAAAAATTCAAAAATCCAAAAAAGTAAGAAAAAAAAAAAGGAAAAAGAAAAAAAGAAAAATACATTGTCCGGTATGCAGCTTGATCCCTGTAACTAACAAACTTGTGGAAGTTCAACCTAAAGGAACGGTAGTTCGGCATGGTATGTTGAAATAAGTTCTGCATTCTCTTTGACGCATCCACCTGTAGTTCTGGTAGGGACGGCTTGCAACCGACCGATTATTAAAGTTCGGATACATTAAGCCTGTATTCCCAGGTAATCAGGGAAATCTGTTAACTGTTAGCAGTATACGGAATCACCCTCTCCTGGTGAAAGTCTCCGAGTGATGGTAGGCGCAGGAAAAATGAAAAAATAGATGAGAAAATAGAAAGGGAAGGTGTATCCTTGCTGCAATAATGAACCAAAGACTGTTCAACAATAAAAATAGAGATGGAAAAGTATATTTTAGATTAGCGTGAGTCTGCCATTATGGATTCTGATCCAGCCAGTCACATGCATCTCGTGGCGTTTCAAAGAATTTAATTGTACCCTTATATTGCACACGTAGTCGACTGGGATAAAGCATACTGTATTTTAGCTCCATCTCCCTTAATCTCCTTTTTACATCTGTAAATGAACGACGCTTACGTTGTGTTTCTGCTGAAAAATCGGGGAATAGCATAATACGAGCATTTTCATACTTCAATTCTTTGTGCTTCCTTGCCTCAGCCAGCAGCATGTCTCTGTCCTTATAATTGAGAAATCGGACTAGAAACGGACGTGGCGGGGCCCCAGAAGGTCTGGCGCCAGTGGGGACTCTGTGTGCCCTCTCTGCTACATACGTGGGGGGGAGATCACCCAGCTCCAATAATGATTTAAAGAACTGTTCCGCAAACGTTGATGGGTTAGACCCTTCCGCCCCCTCAGGTAGCCCTACCACTCTTATATTATTCCTCCTTTGGCGGTCTTCGGCATCATCTGCTCTATGTTGAAGCGAACTGACCATGTCCTTTAATTCAGCTAATTGCGAGCCCTGAGTGTGAGATGTATCCTCCACCTCTGAAATGCGGTCCTCTGCAACAGTTAACCTGCCTCTGATCTTGTCCAGATCATGGCGGATGAGATTACACTCAGATGCTAGGCAGTCTATGCGACCCATTAGTTCTGATTTTGAAGCTGCAATTGCTTCTAAAATGGGGCCCGTTATGGCGTCAATCTCAATGTCATTTGATTCATTTGTGGGGCTTACAGGTGCCTGAGGAGTTGTACTTGCCTGCTGCGCCATCTTCACAGACAGTGTTCTGGCGCGCTGTGGAGCGGGGTTGACGTGGGAGGAGCTAGCCGCCATGTTGTCCAACGAGCGGAGCTGTCTCTGACACAATGCTGGCTGATTATGCTGCTTGCCCTGTCTTTTAGTGGCAGAAGAGGGCATCTCCGTGATCACCGTGAGTTCCGCAACCCTTTTGGCTTATAGCTGACAGTTGGTGAGCGGCCGATCGGTTGCAATCAGGATAATTAAGCGGAGGGAAAGCAGAGCTCTCAGAGAACACTTCCTGCCGCGATCACATCCGGTCACGCCCCCCTCAAGCGGTTAAGGTTTGACGTGTTTGGTATCTATTTAAGCGGTGAAACTTCATCTTTTATATTTTACAAAATAATTGTTTAGTTTGTTTGCCCTAAAATTCACCTTTGCGGTAATTTATCAAGAATATAAGTTGGTTCTATCTTCTTTTTTTTTTTTGGGGGGGTGCTTCAGAACTATCAGCCTATAGGCTCCTGGGATGTAAATCCAGCCCTGGGTTTAACATCATTATGGAAAGCTTCACGCAAGAATAATTGTTTATCTTGTTTATCTTGTCATTGGGTACATCATGTGAACTTTAGGAGGCTTTCTTTTTTACTTGAAGTCCAACCCCAGGGACAGGAAAAAAATCCACACAATCGCAGTGGGGCACCTTTACACTACAGGGGTTATGTCCAGGAATGCTGGAATAATGAGTAAATGCCTTATTACGTGCTCCAGCAGGGTCCCTCTAAAACTGTGACTGGTTCCCCACAGATGATTCTGTAAGCAGAGACCACAGGGTGCGGTCACAATTCAGGCTCTTCCTCACACAATACAGGGTAATGTACAGTATGTGGTGATGATGCAGCTCCACCCACAGACTGGAGCTTTTGGCTGAGGAGGAGAGCGTCAGAGTTGGCTGGAGTGGGGAATCAGGAAACACTCCCTAGACATAACAAGCATTTAACCCTTACAGTGCAGGGAGAGGTGTCATGCCTACCCCAACGCAGGTGGTCAGACTCTATAGCTGGCTACTGTGTTCTCCATCTATAGCAGCTCCCTTTCCCATTAGGCAAGTAGGCTTACAGGTACTCGGTTGCCCCGGGTATTATACACAATGCTATAGTGCCTGGCCACCATACCAGGGCAGGTGCAAACTGAGCAAAGCAAACAGGTGCTTGCTGTTGGCAGACAGGCTGAGTGGTTCTATGACAGTCCAGGTAAAAGGCAGGCTTAATTCAGGGAATAGTCCTAATATACGATTCAAGGTCATACACAGAAAATCCAAACTAGCAGGGCAGACAGACAGAGGGCTTGATCAGGAATTACACACGTATCATTCTCGATCACAAGCAGGCGAGTGAGTGTTTGGCTGGCTTATAACAGGTTTGGTTTCCACCCAGAGACGGGCCACATTAATCACCTTACAGGTGAACAGACAGACAAGGAGACAGCCATAGCCAAAACCAGTATGCTGGAATGAGGAGCAGGAGCGCTAGATGCTCCTGACATCCCCCTTTGAGGAGGGGCCCCGGACCCGGAGGATGAAGAGGAGGTTGGTGCCATTGTCGCAAACCACCATACCTGACTTAAGCTGGCGTGGCGTCAACCACCTCTTAACCTGCCCCTGCAGAGCTGACAGAATATCTGCCCCAGTGTGGCTCCTGTCCCCCAAGCACACCAGCTCAAGCAATGCATGGCATCTTTTTGCCTGCCTGCATGCGTAGCCCCTTGAACGCCTATGGAGCACCGCTGGTTCCTAGGACAAATCAGCACAGGAAGAGGCCATGGAGGAAGAAGAAGAGGAGGGGTGGAGGAGAGAGGTGGGGCTGAATCACCACTAATAGAATTTTGGAGACGTGGAGGCGGAACAACCTCCAACACTACTGCACCCTGTCCTGCATCCTTCCCATCTGCCAGAAGAGTCACCCAGTGCGCTGTGAAAGATAGGTAACGTCCCTGTCCATGCCTGCTGGACCATGAGTCAGTGGTGATATGCACCTTACGGCTGACCACCCTGTCCGGCGAGGCCAAGACATTGCCTTCCACATGCCAGTAGAGATCTGGAATCGCCTTCCATGAGAAAAAGTGGCGTTTGGGAACCTGCCACTGAGGAACCGCACATTCCACAAACTCACGGAAGGGGGCAGAGTCTACCAACTGAAAAGGCAGCAGTTGAACTGCTAGCAATTTAGCCAAGCTAGCATTCAACCGCTGGGCATGTGGATGGCTGAGAGCGAACTTCTTTCGGCGGTGCAGCAGCTGGGGCAGGGAAATGTGCCTGGTACAATCTGACGTTGGTGTACCGATAGCAGATTACCCACAAGTACTTGGCTGTGACACACCTAATTTTACATTAGGGATGAGCTTCGAGTTCGAGTCGAACTCATGTTCGACTCGAACATTGGCTGTTCTCCAGTTCGCCGAACAGCGAACAATTTGGGGTGTTCGCGGCAAATTCGAATGCCGCGGAACACCCTTTAAAAGTCTATGGGAGAAATCAAAAGTGCTAATTTTAAAGGCTTATATGCAAGTTATTGTCATAAAAAGTGTTTGGGGACCTGGGTCCTGCCCCAGGGGACATGGATCAATGCAAAAAAACTTTTAAAAACGGCTGTTTTTTCAGGAGCAGTGATTTTAATAATGCTTAAAGTCAAACAATAAAAGTGTAATATCCCTTTAAATTTCGTAGCTGGGGGGTCTATAGTATGCCTGTAAAGGGGTGCATGTTTCCCATGTTTGGAACAGTCTGACAGCAAAATGACATTTCAAAGGAAAAAAGCCATTTAAAACTACTTGCGGCTATTGCATTGCCTGTCCGACAATACACATAGAAGTTCATTGATAAAAACGGCATGGGAATTCCCGAACCAAAATTTAAAAAAAAAATGATGTGGAGGTCCCCCTAAATTCCATACCAGGCCCTTCAGGTCTGGTATGGATATTAAGGGGAACCCCGCGCCAAAAAAAAAAAAAAAAAAACGGCGTGGGGTCCCCTCAAAAATCCATACCAGACCCTTATCCGAGCACGCAACCTGACAGGCCACAGGAAAAGAGGGGGGGACGAGAGAGCGCTCCCCCTCCTGAACTGTACCAGGCCACATGCCCTCAACATTGGGAGGGTGCTTTGGGGTAGCCCCCCAAAACACCTTGTCCCCATGTTGATGAGGACAAGGGCCTCATCCCCACAACTCTGGCAACTCTTTAACAAGGGGACCCCCAGATCCCGCCCCCCCTGTGTGAAATGGTAAGGGGGTACAAAAGTACCCCTACCATTTCACTAAAAAACTGTTAAAAATGACAAGCGACAGTTTTTGACAAATTCTTTATTTAAATGCTTCTTCTTTCTTCTTTCTTCTATCTTCCTTCATCTTCTTCTTCTTCTGGTTCTTCTGGCTCTTCTGGTTCTTCCTCCGGCATTCTCGTCCAGCATCTCCTCCGCGGAATCTTCTATCTTCTTCTCCTCGGGCCGCTCCGCACCCATGGCATGGGGGGAGGCTCCCGCTCTTCTCTTCATCTTCTTCTCTTCTTCATCTTTTTCTTCATCTTCTTCTTTTCTTCTTTTCTTCTCTTCTTCTCTTCTTCATCTTCTTCTCCGGGCCGCTCCGCATCCATGCTGGCATGGAGGGAGGCTCCCGCTGTGTGACGGCGTCTCCTCTTCTGACGGTTCTTAAATAACGGGGGGCGGGGCCTCTGACGCACGGGACATGACAGGACTTCCCTGTGGCATTCCCCGTGACGTCACAGGGAAGTCCCGTCAAGTCACTGTGCGTCAGAGGGGGGGCGGGTCACCGGGTGGTCCCGCCCCCCGTTATTTAAGAACCGTCAGACGAGGAGACGCCGTCACACAGTGGGAGCCTCCCTCCATGCCAGCATAGATGCGGAGCAGCCCGGAGAAGAAAATGAAGAAGAGAAGAGAAGAAGATGAAGCAGAGAAGAAGATGAAGAAGAGAAGAAGAGGAAGAGAAGAGCGGGAGCCTCCCCCCATGCCATGGGTGCGGAGCGGCTCGAGGAGAAGAAGATAGAAGACGCCGCGGAGGAGATGCTGGACGAGAACGCCGGAGGAAGAACCAGAAGAGCCAGAAGAACCAGAAGAAGAAGAAGAAGATGAAGGAAGATAGAAGAAAGAAGAAGCATTTAAATAAAGGAATTGTCAAAAACTGTCTGTGGTCATTTTTAACATTTTTGACAGTTTTTTAGTGAAATGGTAGGGGTAATTTTGTACCCCCTTACCATTTCACACAGGGGGGGCCGGGATCTGGGGGTCCCCTTGTTAAAGGGGGCTTCCAGATTCTGATAAGCCCCCCGCCCACAGACCCCCACAACCACCGGCCAGGGTTGTGGGGATGAGGCCCTTGTCCTCATCAACATGGGGACAAGGTGTTTTGGGGGGCTACCCCAAAGTACCCTCCCAATGTTGAGGGCATGTGGCCTGGTACGGTTCAGGAGGGAGGGCACTCTCTCGTCCCCCCTCTTTTCTTGCGGCCTGCCAGGTTGCGTGCTCGGATAAGGGTCTGGTATGGATATTTGGGGGGAACCCACGCCGTTTTTTTTTTTTTTGGCACGGGGTTCCCCTTAAAATCCATACCAGACCTGAAGGGTCTGGTATGGAATTTAGGGGGACCACATCATTTTTTTTTTAAATTTTGGCCGGGGTTCCCCTTAATATTCATACCAGACCTGAAGGGCCTGGTATGGAATTTAGGAGGACCCCCACGTCATTTTTTTTTTAAATTTTGGTTCGGGGTTCCCCTGTGGGGAATTCCCATGCCTTTTTTATCAATGAACTTCTATGTGTATTGTCGGACCGGCAATGCAATAGCCGTGAGTAGTTTTAAATGGCTTTTTTCCTTTGAAATGTCATTTTGCTGTCAGACTGTTCTAAACATGTGAAACATGCGCCCCTTTACAGGCATACTATAGACACCCCCCAGCTACGAAATTTAAAGGGATATTACACTTTTATTGTTTGACTTAAAGCATTATTAAAATCACTGCTCCTGAAAAAACGTCCGTTTTTAAAAGTTTTTGTGCATTGATCCATGTCCCCTGGGGCAGGACCCAGGTCCACCAAACACTTTTTATGACAATAACTTGCATATAAGCCTTTAAAATTAGCACTTTTGATTATTCATGTTCGTGTCCCATAGACTTTAACGGTGTTCACGTGTTCGAACAAACTTTTTTCCTGTTCGCATGTTCTGGTGCAAACCGAACAGGGGGGTGTTCGGCTCATCCCTATTCTACACCTTCATTCCTCTCAGTGCAGGTTTTAGAGAGGACTGAAGGTATAGTGGGGTTGGATATCCCAGCTGATGAGGAGCAAGGAGAGGTCCGCTATGTTCTTTGGTGTGGGTCTTTTAGGTACGCTTGCCAACGAACTGCATGGCAGGTCGACATATGTCTGGTCAAGTATGTGGTGCCCAAGCAGGTGATGTTTTGGCCACGCGAAATACGCTTGAGACATATGTTGCAAATAGCAGCGGTGCGATCTGATGCACTCGTCTCAAAAAAGGCCCACACCAAAGAACTTTTGGAATAACATGCAGAGACAGCAGCGCCCTGCACATGCGGAGCTCTGCGGTGTGATACAGTCGGTGTGCTGGAGGGCATCTTGCCTCATTGGAGATGTGCCTCCTCCTCCTCTCTCCTATCAGGCACCCACATAGAATCAGTGACCTCATCATCCCCTCCCTCCTCATCATTGGAGCAAAGCTGGCAGCTGGGGGAACATGGGGGAACATGACTGCCAGATTGCTGCCCTTCTTGGGCACCCCCTCTCTCTTGGCTCACGTTACTGCCTTCCTCTAGCTGGGTACCATAATCTGAGCCTTCAAAACGCTGGTCATCCTCCTGGAGCATGTACGTAACACTGTGGTCAAACAGTTCTCGGGACTCCTCAGGAGGACATGGTGGGGTTAGGGAAGGAGTGACTGATGCCATTGAGCCAAGGGAAGAGGCCGCATTGGCAGCTGCATTGTCAAAGTACCCTGAGCCTGGGTGATAGATGATGACAGCTTGGTCATCCACTCTACCAAGTCTTCGGCATGTTGCAGCTCAACACGGCCAGCTGCCAAAAAAAAGGACAAGCGTGTCCCACAGCCACGTGCTGATGAGGATGCACCGTGTCCATGACCAGCACTGTTGCCTCTAGACACAGAGCCTGCTTGCCCTCTTTTATTGGCTTGTGACTATCTGCCTCTCCTTGTTGGCCTTCCAGTCATACTAATGACCTGCAGTGAGATGTATCTGCACAAAGCTGGGATGTATATATATATACTGATTATACTGCAGCTAGCAGAATCAACTGCCTGTCTGTGGTATTAATAGGATAAGAACACCAGCAATTGTCTTCAGGTAGCTTTAGATGCACTCTGTGCAGAGGACACAGTACACTAACTGTAAATCTGCAGCTGCCTGCCTGTGGTATTAATAGGATCAGAACAACAGCAATTGTCTTCAGGTAGCTTTAGGTGCACACTGTGCAGAGGATGCAGTACACTAACTGTAAATACTGCAGCTGCCTGCCTGTGGTACTAGTAGGATCAGAAGAACACCACTAATTTTCTTCAGGTAGCTTTAGGTGCACACTGTGCAGAGGATGCACTACACTAACTGTGAATACTGCAGCTGACTGTGGTACTAATAGGATCAGAAGAACATCACCAATTTTCTTCAGGTAGCTTTATGTGCACACTGTGCAGAGGACACAGTACACTAACTGCAAATACAGTAGCTGCCTGCCTGTGGTATTAATATGATCAGAACAGCTATTGTCTTCAGGTAGCTTTAGGTGCACACTGTGCAGAGGACGCAGTCCACTAACTGTAAATACTGCAGCTGCCTGCCTGTGGTACTAATAGGATAAGAAGAACACCACCAATTCTCTTCAGGTAGCTTTAGGTGCACACTGTGCAGAGGACACAGTACACTAACTGTAAATACTGCAGCTGCCTGCCTGTGGTACTAATAGGATCAGAAGAACACCACCAAGTTTCTTCAGGTAGCTTTAGGTGCACACTGTGCAGAGGACACAGTACACTAACTGTAAATACTGTAGCTGCCTGCCTGTGCTATTAATAGGATCAGAGCAACAGCAATTGTCTTCAGGTAGCTTTAGGTGCACACTGTGCAGAGGACACACTACACTAACTGTAAATACTGCAGCTGCCTGCGGTACTAATAGGATCAGAAGAACACCAGCAATTTTCTTCAGGTAGCTGTAAATACTGTAAAAACACCTGCCTGCCTGTCAGTAGGAAGAGAATAACAGGAACAGATCTAGCTAGACTGAATACAGTGTGTGTGTGTATGTGTATGTGTGTATGTGTGTGTGTGTATGTGTGTGTGTATATGTATATATATATATATATATATATATATATATATATATATATATATATATACACACAATACACTGTAAGTGCAGCTTACTGACTCGCCTGCCTACTCTATCTAACTTAAATCAAATGACACTGTCTCTCTGTCTATCTCTCTGCCGCCACTGCAATACACTGCACAAGGCCGCTATGCAGGCGGCCTTATATATTGTGTGGCGTGTACTAAACCCCCTGAGCCATAATTGGCCAAAGCCACCCTGGCTTTGGCCAATTACGGCTCTCTGTACAGACGGTGCTGTGATTGGCCAAGCATGCGGGTCATAGTGCACACTTGGCCAATCATTAGCCAGCAATGCACTGTGATGCCGCAGTGAATTATGGGGCGTGACACGCCACTTGAATTTGGTGCGAACGGCCCATAATGTTCGAAATTCGAACGGTCGAACATGCGATGTTCAAGTCGAACATGGGTTTAACTCGAACTCAAAGCTCATCCCTAGTCCCAACAAATATAACTCTTCGTGTTTTTTATTGCCTTTTTAAAATAATCAGAATTACACTATTGGTTCCCTTTATATATTTTTTCACATATCCCATCTATAATCTTTGTGGAGGAGGGGTTTTTTTGCTTCTACAGTCTCCACCATTGCAGCAAGCATCATCTTGCTAAAAAGCGCTTTTGACCTGCTTTTTAAGTAAAGGGGTCACTGCCATCTGGTAAGCAGAGCCCACCTATGGAGCACTTTCGGTGTATCTCTTTCAGCTGCTAAAGGATTACTCACTATTGTTATTGTTCAGAAGATTTTTCAGCACAGAATAGTTATGTTTGTTGGGATTTTGATCATCAGACCTTTGCAAATTTTACATTGTCCCATCCTATGTTTTACACAAGTCACTTTATATTTATGCTGTGTGTGTCACTTTGCACTTTATTATGAGTATCTAAGTGTTGTTTCTTAGGTATTTGGTCACTCACATTTTGCACAGTCGAATTGCTTTTGTTAGTTGCGCGCCCCCTACACCTAATTCATCAGAATAAGTTCTACCTCATATTCTTCCTGTCCCTTGACCATGAGTGGAGGCTAAGATGAAACAATAGTATCCTTCTGAAGAGGTTTTAGAAAAACATGGAAGACATTAGTGATCCTCATAGAGGCAGGAAGTTGTAATCTAAAGGATACCTGGTTTACCTGGTGAATAACTTTGTAAGGCTCAATAAACCTAGGGGCCAGTTTCTGTAAGGAAACTTTGAGAGACAGATTTCTCCTGGACAGCCAAACCTGATTCCCGACCTTAATCTGAGGAGCCTGAGAGCGGAGACGATCCGCAAAGTGTTTTTGAGCAGCGGAGCTAGAGGACAAGTTAGCCTGGGCTTTACTCCAAATCTAAGAAAACATGTGAACTGTGGTGTTAGCATCAGGAATGTCAGAAGAAATGTCTGAGAACGAACAGGATTTATGATGGAAACCATAAATGCAATAGAAAGGAGAAATGTAAGTGAAACAATAAAAAATTCCAAAGTACGAGGCCAGTTATTGTAGGCAAATTCAGCCCAGGGCAATGCTGAGGACCATTCCACTTGCTTATCAGAGACAGTGAACATAGGTCTCCAGGGATTGGTTTGTCCTCCGCCCATTCGTTTAAGGATGATAGGCAGACGGAAAAAAAAGAGGCTGGTTCCCAAGAGGTCACAGAAGGCGTTTTAGAACCTGGAAGCAAATTGTGTACCCCTGTCAGAGACCATATTCTGGGGCACCCCATGGAGCCCAAGCCCCAAGTATTTCTTGGACAAACCAGGAAGCCAGAAGTTTTGAGGAGAGGAGTTTGGCAAGTGGAATGAAATGAGCCATTTTAATAAAGCGGTCCACTACCGCAAAGATGGCTGTGAGCCCAATGGGGAGGGGGTCTACAATAAAGTCCAAGCCTATGTGCTTCCAAAGGTGTTTAGGACAGGCAAGGGTAGTATTAGTCCAGAGGGCTTGACCTTTGAGGACTTAGAGCAAGCACAGGTTTTGCAATCTGTTTTCTTTCAAATTATGGTTGATTTTCATTGTTATGCCGGAAGACAGTGCGGACCACTCCTGTTTGTTCGGAGGTCCCCATGCTCCTCTTCCTGGTCCATGGCTACTGCCCTGGACTCCTGAGCGGTCTCAGGCTCCTATTTTTTATGTTGTTTTTTCTTTAGGTCTTTTTTTGACCTGTTCCTCATTTTTTATCGGAACTGTGAGATTGCTCTTCTGTTCAACTTGTCAGAGCATTCTCCTCGCCCTCAACTAAGACCTGTAACTGCTGCCTTAATGATTCCATTCTCCACAACCCTGTTATTTGGGACCAATTGTCTTGAGATTTATCTGAGTTTTTCTAGCCAAATGTAAACACTGTGGCAGAGGTCTTCATCCTTTGGGAAGCGCATAAGGCGTTTTTTAGAGGCCAGTGCATTTCTGCTGGCTTTCACCTGAAAAGGTAAACTGCTTTTCAGCAGTCTTCTATCCTTTCCCAGCTACGCAAAGCGGAAGGTTTATTGCTCCCTTCCCTACGGTTGCCCATTTACATGCAGTTACTTCTCTGTGAAAACCCTTGATATGAATAGAATGGTCGAGTCTCTCCTTTGGGCCAAGCAGAAATTTTATATATTTTCCAAAAAGCCCTATAGAATGCTGGTGAACAGCCTCAAGCCCTGTTCTTTTCATTCTTTCCCTGACTTTCTCCTACAAACCGATGGTTCCCCTACTCACTGTCTGCAGACCATGTCTAAGGTATTTTGTGAACTTTACCATAAATTGTATAATTGTTTGACCGCGGACCCCAAATAACTCTTCTCCCAAGACAAATTTGACTCCTCCTTCGAATCCTTACAATGACCTAATTTATCTTAACTCTGACTACAAAATATTTACTAAAATTCTAGCCAATAGACTCACTCATATACTCCCTAGACTCATACATAAAGACCAAGTAGGATTTGTATCTTCCAGACATGCCAAACACACCAGTGACCTCATTATTTTACTTGACAAGACCTCCCATCCAACTCTTATTTTAAGCTTGGATGCCCAGAAAGCTTTTGATAGGCTTAGCTGGCCTTATATGTTTGCCACTCTTTCACAATATGGATTTACAGGTCCATTTATTGTGACTCTTCATGCTCTATGTTCCCACCTCACTTCCCAGGTACAGTTGTCCTCTTTCTTACCGCCATTATTCCCCCTTAGCAACGGTACCAGACAGGTGTGTCCCCTGTCTCCCTTGCTCTTTATACTATGCTTGGAACCCTTAACTGAAGCTATACATACACATTCTGATATCTGTGGGGTCTTTTTGCATCAAAGGGAGTGCAAATTGTCCCTCTTTGTGGGCAACATCCTCTTGACATTGACCAACCCTCACACATTCCTCCCCAATCTTGATACTTTATTGACAACTTTTGGTATGCTCTCTGGTTATAAGGTCAACACAGCCAAGACAAAAGCCCTGCCCATGCACATCCCCCCCCCACTTCTCGCCACAATGCAAAATTTTCCTTATCACTGGTGTTCTTTCTCCCTTAAATATTTAGGGATACATCTGACTGCATCATAATCTACCCTTTAACCTTCTCTTTGCGGAGATTGGCCGTCTTTTACGCCAATGGGAAGATTATCCACTGTCTCTTCTAGGTAGGATAAATAGTCTCAAGATGTCAATACTCCCAAAGCTTTTATACCTTTTTGAAACCTTACCAGTTACTGTCCCAATGGTGCAGCTTAAACACATTCAAAGATCCTTTGTAAAATGTATTTGGTGCAACAAAGCTCACCAAATTGCTAGCACTGTAGTGCGAAGGCTGGGTGCCCCAGACATTATTAAATACTACTTTGCTATGCACCTCAGAGTGGTCACCTCCTGGTCACCCCGTCTTGCCTGCTAATAGATGGTCAGAGAAATACAATTGAGTGTAACCCGTCCTGTGCACCCTTGTTCTATGCTTTGGTCTGATTTGCATACGTCTATTGCTTAACGCAAGAGCCTATGCTTTGGTCCGATGCTATTTACCCTTTCCATTTGGAAGAAATGTTTTTGAAGGCTCTCTCTCTTTTCTCCATGCCCACTCCTCCTAAATGTACTTTTCAACCCAGATATCCTAGATAGCTTTTTTTACAGCCAAATGTACCCTTCGTCGCAAGCAGGTATTTTTCAGCTTCAAAACTTGGTACACCCTTTGTCCCCTAAATTACTCTCATTTCAGAAACTCCAAAATAAATGTGAGATCCCTAAACACCTTTTCTTCTCATATCTTCAAATTAAGCACAATTTTTTTTTTCTAAATCACTGTCCTTGACTTTGCAAAAACCTACTGCATTTGAGTTATGTGCCCAGGGCCCATGTCAACCTGGCCCTGTATCATCTATACAGAAAATCCTCCATAAATCCACTTCGCTTACAGATACTTCTCATGCCTATATGCAGAAGTGGGCCCAATCATTCATAAAGCTCTTTCTCCCACAATGGCAGAAAATTTGGGACTCAATATCTAAAGCTTTGAGATGCATGGAACAGAAAGAGACAGCTTAAAAAATTATCTTATTGTGGTATATAAACCCAGAGGTTCTTCATAAGTATGACCCCTCAGTCCCCCAGATTTGTTGGAGATGCCTTAAGGGTGTGGGTACACATTACCACATTTTCTGGGATTGCCACGGGATCCAACCTTTTTTGGATCTCGTGCAATCTCTCCTTCAGGATCTCTTTGAGTTAGATTTTCCTCTAGACCCGATCCATTTTCTACTGGGTCTCCCAATCTCGGGTATTTCCAAAAATGCCAAGAGATTGGTTGCATTTATTTTTCTAGCTGCAAAAAGTGTAATACCAACATGTTGGTTATCCTCTAATCCTCCTACACAGTCCCAACTGCTACAGACCATAGCTTACATACGAAGAATAGAACATTTGACAGCAGTGGTACATTTCCCATTTCAACTCCCCACCCCTGATTAAAGGCTCTCCTTATTTGATTACTTTTGTGTTTACCTATCCTTACACATAGAATAATGATTAAGAAAGGAACTATTAAGAGGCTGATCCTGAGGGTCTCTGCCACATCCCAAAACAAGTGAAGAAACAGAAATGCCCCAAGGGGATATTGCGGGCAAGGAACCACCAAAGGGTCAATAGATTATGGATACAAGTAAAGAAAAAAAGGTATGAAAATAGAAATTATGGGCGGCACAGTGGTGTAGTGGATAGCACCTTCGCCTCGCAGTAAGAAGGGTCACTGGTTCGAATCCTAACCATGACACTACCTGCCTGGGGTTTGCATGTTCTCCCTGTGCCTGCGTGGGTTTCCTCCGGGTACTCCGGTTTCCTCCCACACTCCAAAGACATGCTGGTAGGTTAATTGGATCCTGTCTAAATTGTCCCTAGTATGTATGAATGTGAGTTAGGGACCTTAGATTGTAAGCTCCTTGAGGGTAGGGACTGATGTGAATGTACAATGTATATGTAAAGCGCTGCGTAAATTGACGGCGCTATATAAGTAACTGAAATAAATAAATAAAATAAAAATTTCATTCAATGTACAAAAAATATACTGACATCTAAAAACATCAATAGGATAGGAACAATAGTGTCGAAATACAACTGCTAAGTGCTGCAACAACCACAAATTCTGGTGGACCAGTTGGTCAAAAACAGATTATAGCTGCAACACATACCGCTGGGAAAGGATGGCTCCTACACTGACATCGGAGGCATCAACTTCCACAGTAAATGGCATCATGGGGTCAGGATGGGTCAATACAGGTGTTGAGGCAAAGGCAGATTTAAGTTTTTGAAAGGGAGAAATGGCCTCAGGTGGTCAAACAGCAGCATTGGCTCCTTTCTTGGTTAGAGCAGTAATTGGTGAAACAATGGTAGAGAAATTCCTAATAAATTTTCTATAGAAGTTTGCAAAGCCCAGGAAATGTTGCACTGCTTTTTTTTTTCTTTAGGCTAAGTCCAATGTGTGATATCCTGTAGGCCATATATCCTGATAGGTAGGATCCATGGCCATCACAGTGTTGGACAGTAGGGATGGGCTTTATGTTCGGGTCGAACATTGGCTGTTCGCCGAACAGCAACAATTTGGGGTGTTTGCGGCAAATTCGAAAGTCGCGGAACACCCTTTAAAAGTCTATGGGAGAAATCAAAAGTGCTAATTTTAAAGGCTTATATGCATGGTATTGTCATAAAAAGTGTTTGGGCACCTGGGTCCTGCCCCAGAGGACATGTATCAATGCAAAAAAAGTTTTGAAAGCGGCCGCTTTTTCGGGAACAGTGATTTTAATAATGCTTAAAGTGAAACAAAAGTGTAAATATTCCTTTAAATTTGGTACCTGGGGGGTGTCTATAGTATGCCTGTAAAGGGGCGCATGTTTCCCATGTTTAGAACAGTCTGACAACAAAATGACATTTCTAAAGGAAAAAAAGTTATGTAAAACTACTATTGCTAGTGCCGGCTATAATGAATTGTCGGTCCGGCAATACACATAAGTTAATTGATAAAAACGGCATGGAATTTCCCCACAGGGGAACCCCGAACCAAAATTTTGAAGAAAAATTTGTGGGGGCCCCCCTAAATTCCATATCAGGCCCTTCAAGTCTGGTATGGATTTTAAGGGGAACCCAGCGCCAATTTTTTTTTTTTTACATGGCGTGGGGGTCCCTCCAAAAATCCATACCAGACCCTTATCCGAGCACGCAACCTGGCAGGCTGCAGGAAAAGGGGGGGACCAGAGAGTGGCCACCCTCCTGAACCGTACCAGGCCACATGCCCTCAACATTGGGAGGGTGCTTTGGGGTAGCCCCCAAAGCACCTTGTCCCCATGTTGATGGGGAGAATGGCCTCATCCCCACAACCCTTGCCCGGTGGTTGTGGGGGTCTGCAGGCGGGGGGCTTATCAGAATCTGGAAGCCCCCTTTAACAAGGGGACCTCCAGATCCCGCCACCCCTGTGTGAATTGGTAATGGGGTAAAAATGTTCCCCTACCATTTCACAAAAAAAGTGTCAAAGGGTTAAACACAAAAGACGGTTTTTAACAAGTCCTTTTATTAATTTCTTTTTCTTCCATCCTCTTTCTTCTGGTCTTCCTTCGGTGTTCTTCTTCCTCCATCATCTTCTTCTCCATCTACTTCTTCTCCATCTTCTTCCGCTCTTCTCGTCCCGCATCTTCCTCCGCCTTCTCTGCTCCATCCGCACGATCCGCCTCAGTGGGAGTCTTCCACCGTGTGATGCTTCAGTTTTTCTGACACTACTTATAACAGATATATAACTCCTCTGATGCACGGGGACTTCCCTGTGGCTTTCCCCGTGTTGTCAGAGGGGGTGGGGTCACCCCGCCCCCTCAGACAATACAGGGAAAGCCACAGGGAAGTCCCTGTGAAGTCCCCGTGAAGTCTGTGTTTAGGTGGCCCCGCCTTCCATTATATAAGAAGTGTCCGAAGAACCGAAGCGCCACACGGCGGAAGACTCCTACTGAGGCAGAGCGGAGAAGAATCCGGAGGAAGATGTGAGATGAGAAGAGCGGAAGAAGAAGAAGATGGAGGAAGAAGAACACAAAAGGAAGACCAGAAGAAAGAAGATGGGAGAAGACGAAATCAATAAAGGACTTGTCAAAAGTGTCTCTTGTGTTTTTTAACCTTTTTGACACTTTTTTTGTGAAATGGTAGAGGTACATTTGTACCCCATTACCAATTCACACGGGGGGCCCTGGATCTGGGGGTCCCCTTGTTAAAGGGGGCTTCCAGATTCTGATAAGCCCCCCGCCTGCAGACCCCCAAAACCACCGGGCATGGGTTGTGGGGATGAGGCCCTTCTCCCCATCAACATGGGGACAAGGTGCTTTGGGGGGCTACCCCAAAGCACCCTCCAAATGTTGAGGGCATGTGGCCTGGCATGGCTTTCTCGCCCCCCCTTTTCCTGCGGCCTGTTAGGTTGCGTGCTCGGATAAGGGTCTGGTATTGATTTTTGAGGGGACCCAATGCCATTTTTTTTTTAAATTTTGGCGCGGGTTCCCCTTAATATCCATACCAGACCTGAAGGGCCTGGTATGGAATTTAGGGGGACCCCCTGCTCCTGAAAAAATGTCCATTTTTAAAACTTCTTTTTGCATTGATACATGTCCCCTGGGGCAGGACCCAGGTCCCCAAACACTTTTTATGACAATAACTTGCATATAAGCCTTTAAAATGAGCACTTTTGATTATTTATGTTCGTGTCCCATAGACTTTAATGGTGTTTGCGTGTTCGAACAAATTTTTTGCCTGTTCGCATGTTCTGGATCATGTTCGGCTCATCCCTATTGGACAGTATATCCCAGGAATGGTACTTCCAAGACATTAAAAGTACATTTAGAAAGTTTTGCATGCAGAGAGTGTAGCCGGAGTTTTGACAGGACTGCACGGACATGATTGTAAATCAGGATGTCCTCCAAATACCCAAGAACGAACTGGCCTACTCACATAAAATGTCATTCACAAATTCCTGAAAGACAGCTGGTGCATTACACAGACCAAACAGCATGACAAGGTATTCATAGTGACCTTCCACTAGCCGTCTTCCACTTGTCACCCTCACGAATGTGAATCAAATTGTAAGCTCCCCGTAAATCCAATTTGGTAAAAATTTGAGCTCCCTGAATATGACTAAAGAGCTCAGTAATGAGTGGTAGGGGATACTTGTTAGGTATAGTGATCTTGTTCAGGCCTTACAGAAAGATATTGAGAGAATGAGTCCAGAGACGGGTAACAAAAATGGTGAAAGGTGTGGGGGATAAAACTTATCGAGAGAGACTTCAGGAACTTAATATGTACAGTCTGGAGGAAAGAAGGGAAAGGGGAGACATGATTGAAACCTTTAAATACATCAAGGTGGTGAATACGGTTCAGGAAGGCGGTCTTTTCAATATGAAACCAATCTGTTGTATACTCGGTCACGCTGCACTGCACATGCGGATCATGCTTTTACTTAGACACATTAGATATTCTTGGAATTATTTATTTCATACCGCTACCAAGCACAATAGGGAGATTTTCACTTTTTTGGGGGACATTGTATGTGCGCTTGATCCACATGTAAGTCTACATTACCTCAGGTCCCAGGGCAGACGATCTTTAGCATTACTTTTTTGGGCAGTACCACATTTTTGAACCTTAGCCCTCCACAAATCAATGCATCCACTCCTGAGAAAGTGGAATGTCCACAAAATGCGTTGAGCACTGTAGGATGCAGCCATATTTTTAATTCAGGGCCTATCTTTCATCTAGACCATATGTTTAACTTCTTGTCATTTTTACCAACTCCACTTATGGAGTACAATTATATTCATTGGTAACTGCATGTACTGCCAAGCCTTACACGTATCGTGCCTTGAAAAAGTATTCATAACCTTTATCCACATTTTGTCATGTTACAACCAAAAACGTAAATGTATTTTAATGGGATTTTATGTGAGACAACAACACAAAGTAAAATAAGATTGTGAAGTGGAAGGAAAATTATAAATGTTTTTCATTTTTTTTTTGTTTACAAATAAATATCTGAAAAGTGTGGCATGCATTTGTATTCAGTCCCATTTACTCTGATACTCCTAACTAAAATCTAGTGGAAACAATTGCCTTCAGAAGTGACATAATTAGTAAATGGAGTCCACCTGTGTGTAATTTAATCTCAGTATAAATACAGCTGTTCTTTAAAGCCCTCAGAGGTTTGTTAGAGAACCTTAATGAACAAACAGTATCATGAAGGCCAAGGAACATACCAGACAGGTCAGGGATAACGTTGTGGAGAAGTTTAAAACGGGGTTAGGTTATAAAAAAAAAATCCCAAGCTTTGAACATCTCCCAGAACACTGTTCAATCCACTATCCAAAAATGGAAAGAGTATGGCACAACTGCAAACCTATCAAGACATGGCTGTCTACCTAAACTGACAGGCCAGGAGAGCATTATTCAGATAAGCAGCCAAGAGGCCCTGGTAATTCTGGAGTAGCTGCAGAGATCCACAGCTCAGGTGGGAGAATCTGTCCACGGGACAACCATTAGTCATGCACTCCACAAATCTGGCTTTTGGAAGAAGAAGAAAGCCATTGTTGAAAAAAGCCATAAGAAGTCCTGTTTGCAGTTTGCGAGAAGCCATGTGGGGGACACAGCAAACATGTTGAAGGTGCTCTGGTCAGATCAAAATTGAACTTTTTGGCTTAAAAGCAAAACGCTGTTTGTGGCTGAAAACTAACACTGCACATTACCCTGAACATACCATTCCCACTGTGAAACATGGTGGTGGCAGCATCATGTTGTGGAGATGCTTTTCTTCAGCAGGGACAGGGAAGCTGGTCAAGAGTTGATGGGAAGATAGATGGAGCCAAATAAAGGGCTATCTTAGAAGAAAACCTGTTAGAGTCTGCAAAAGACTTGAGACTGTTGCAGAGGTTCACCTTCCAGCAGGACAACGACCCTAAACATTCAGCCAGAACTACAATGGAATGGTTAAGATAAAAGCATATTCATGTGTTAGAATGGCCCAGTCAAAGTCCAGACCTAAATCCAATTGAGAATATGTGGCAAGATTTGAAAATGTCTGTTCAGACGCTCTCCATCCCATCTGACAGAGCTTGAGCTATTTTGCAAAGAAGAATGGGCATAAATGTCACTTGGTAGATGTGCATAGCTGATAGAGACATCTCCAAAAAGACTTGCAGCTGTAATTGCAGCGAAAGGTGGGTCTATAAAGTATTGACTCGGGGGGGTTAAATACAAATGCATGCCACACTTTTCAGATATTTATTTGCAAAAAAATGTGAAAGCTATTTATCATTTTCCTTCCATTTCACAATTATGTGCCACTGTGTGTTGGTCTATCACATAAAACCCCAATAAAATACATTTGTGTTTTTGTTTGTAACATTGCAAAATGTGAAAAATGTCAAGAGGTATGAATACTTCTTCAAGGCACTGTATATGTATGAAATTTACATTTTGGGCATATAGATATATGAAATTGTTGCTTCACATGTATATATCATGTAACTTTATGAAATTATTATTCCACATGCTAATATATGAAATTAATATTCCACATGTATATATCATTGCAATGTGTTATGTTTGCCAATAAATATGACAAGATATTTTTTTACCATTTTGTGTCAATTGCCTCATCTAAAGTCCCAAACACCCCCCCCCCCTTTTTGTTTTAATTCTCAAAGACAGGGGTTTTCACATGTCTCATTTAAAGTCCCAACAACACCTTTATATATTTCAATATGAAACCAAAATCAAGAACACAGGGACGTGACCTCAAACTAACTGCAGGAAAGTTCAAAATGAGTCTTAGAAAGTATTTTACTGAAAGGGTAGTTGATGATTGGAATAAACTACCCACAGAGGTAGTGAGACAGTCAACAGTAAATGGCTTCAAACATGCTTCAGATAAACATAGATCTTTAGTCAGACAACGAGGTTAATGAAAAAACAGAAAAACAAAACATTAAATAAGCAGATTCGATGGACTACTCAGTCTTTTTTTCTGCCGTCACTTTTATGTTTCCATGTTTAAGTTACTAATACATATAAGTTCTAATATATGTGTTTTTATGAGTGGTTGAATGCATTCAGAGGTCCTCTTCTCACAGTAAAAGAAATATGTTATTTAACATGTACCTATCATGTACTATGCATCTATTTGTATCACATATTAGAGGCATAAAGTGTTTCAATTGTATTGCTAAGCTATATTATAGTGAAGTTAACAAAGTTAATATGATTAATACAATATTGGTGATGGGGGGGCGGGTAACTTTAACTATATTTACTTTTAACTATATCATGCTTAATGTACTAAAGTATGATGTGCTAATGACGTGGACTTGTCACACATATACAGTACCTGACCGCGAGAATGTGTTTCCAGCACGATCCCATCGCACTGGTTCTCGGTGACAGGGTACTGTACATCTCGTGCTGGCTCGCTCATCAGGAAAGGAAAATAATTTTTTTCCTTTCACGATGAGTGGCAAGCATTGCTGACAGGTGTCTGGTATGAATCGTGAGGAGGAGAACGCAAATTTTAAATAAAAAATCAGCATGGGTTCCCCTCCAGGGGCATACCAGGCCCTTAGGTCTGGTATGGATTTTAAGGGGAACCCCCTACGCTGAAAAAACGACATGGGGTTCCCCCCAAAATCCATACCAGACCCTTATCTGAGCACGCAGCCCGGCCAGTCAGGAAAGGGGGTGGGGACGAGCAAGCGCCCCCCTCTCCTGAACCGTACCAGGCCGCATGCCCTCAACATGGGGGGTGGGCACTTTGGGGCAGGGGGGCCCCCTGTGGCCCCCACCCCAAAGTACCTTGTCCCCATGTTGATGAGGACAAGGGCCTCTTCCCGACAACCCTGGCCGTTGGTTGTCGGGGTCTGCGGGCAGAGGGCTTATCGTAATCCGGGAGCCCCCTTTACATCGTACCCCTACTCATTCACCTGGGGGAAAAAGTGTCAATAAAAAACACACTAGACAGGTTTTTAAAGTAATTTATTAGTCAGCTCCGGGAGTCTTCTTCCGACTTCGGGGGTCTCTTCCGACCTCTCCGCTCTCTCTGGCCTCTTCTCCCAGTGTCCGGTTCTTCTCCCGCTCTCCGGCCTCTTCTCCACTCTCCGGTTCTTCTGCCAGGCTCCTCCGCTATCTTCTGTTCTTTTGCCGCTCTTTTGCTAGTGGTGGCCCGGTCTTCTCTGTCGTCTTGTTCCCTCTTATCTTCTTCCGATGTTGACACAATGCTCTCTCCCGCTGTAATGCTGTGTGCAAGGTGCGCGATGACTTATATAGGCATGGGGTGTGGTCACCGGGTGATGTCACCCGGTGACCCCGCCCCTTATGACGTCACAGTCCCATCATGCCCCGGGACTGTGATGTCATAAGGGGCGGGGTCACCGGTTGACATCACTAGCTTAGGAGGGAGCCCATGGGAAGTGACGGGTTGAGCCTGTTTGGTGAGTTGTATTTTTACACCCCACTTCCGGAGAGACTGATCTGGCTTTGCCCTAGGTGGGGCTCCAAGAGTCTGGCATGCATTGGTTCTCCAATGTTCGGCGCCCCGGTGTTCAGGTAATGAGTTACTGGGTCGCTCAGGGACAACACTGGAGGAATCTTGTGAGGGCTTGAGCTCTCTGTGTGGTTTCTGGGTATCATCGGATTGGTTGGAGTTAGCTGATGTAACAGGGCACCCAGTTGACTCCTTCACTGGGGCCCTCTGAAGTTTCCCACTTTTGGTGTTGTGCTTCAGGCTTAACTGGGCTCAGATGTATTTGGCGACAGTGTCCAACCCCTCCGCAGTTGAAACAGATCTTTTGTTTCACCGGCTTCTCTGTCCGCGCGGCGGTAGAACTCGTTGGTGTCTTGGGTACCGAGACTTCATTTATCTGTGAAGTACTTAATTTGGTAGTCAACAGAGCCATCATCTCTAACATCTCCTTTTGCATCTGGAGCAGCTCTTCCAGTTCAGAGACACACCTTGGCAGAGTTTTTGAGGGTGAGGACCAAGACATTTGATCAGCAGTCACCATCAGAACATTTGTGAAAGAGCGAATACCCCCCAGGTAAGTACTAGGGACTTTGTAGGTAACAAGGGAAAAGGATATAAACAAAAATGGTATAAATGATATTTATTTGTAGAAAATATAAAGTTGTTCAGGTGCAGACATCTCCAAAAATAAAGTTGATAAAAGCAGCAAGTTTACAAAATGAATCGTTACTGCATGGCAATTGTAGATATTTGGGCTGACGCGTTTCAGGACACTTGTGGGGTCTCTTCATCAGGGGCATTCAAGGCAAGGTGAAATTACCATAGCACATTATAAAAACACAAAACAGAAAAATAATAATAGAAAGCAAGCGGACAAAAAGTAATAAAAAAAGTAATAGAAAAAAAAAAAAAAAGAAAAAAAGGGCTCTGCCCATCATGAACAAGGGCCAAGAAGCGGGAGAATCGTTGAGACCCAGATTGAGAGATCACCTACCGATTGGATGAACTTGGTATTGCATACAACTTCAAAAAATATATATATGCCAGCTGATGTTGTGCGGCTGTGAAGTCACAGTGGATGCCGTGGAGCAGTGTGAGATGGAAATGGCTAATTAACTACAAATAGCCAAGGGATCTGTGTGGTTAACTGCAGGTTGGTTCAGAACCCAAGTAGGGGCAATAGAATGTCTGTAAGGAAGAAAATATATATGATATCTTTAGATATAGGGCTCATGAGGAAACAGCCATTATTTTTCACTCCAGTATTAACATTGATATAAATATATGCTTGTTGAGGAACCCCCCTAAAAAATTCAATAGTGGGCACATGTGTTCATCTAAGCAATCAAAGTTAGACATAGGAAGTGAAGCGTTTTATTATTAATCATTGATAAATACCAATGAAAACAAAAAAAAAGGAACTTTAAAAGTAAAGTCAGTTGTGCAGGTGAGCCCTTATGCTGATAGAAGTGTTCAAAACAATCAAGTAGCATTAGCAAGCATAAAATTGATCTGGAACAGACAAATACTTTATATAAATAAATGTTATAGCACTAGATCAGCCCATAGGTAATGAGCCAGGCATCGTGCAAGCAATGGCGGACAATTTCCATCGCAATTAATGTAATACAATAGAGATTGCAGAAAAAGACTGGGTGCTTTACCAACCTTGCAATTCAACACAGACAGAATGATCCAAGACAACAATGCAGCACGGCAGTCCTGGAGTGGATGGAGGAGGCTAGTGATTGAGCTTGGGCTTATCTTAATGAAGGAGAGGACGCCGATGCATGCGCAGTGTCTCATGCTGGGCGCGCTATGTGATTAGGGATGATGGAGGCGTGGTGTGGGCAGAGCCTGCCATCAATGCTAGCCCATGTGATGTACGCCCATCATCTTTGATGTTCATGGGTGGGCATGGAGGGCGGACTTAGCAGCATAGTAATTATGATTATTATGAGAGGGACACTTCATATCATAGGGGGTCCCCTGTTAGATCTTATAATCAATACACTAATTACCCTATACCCTCCCACTATAGTCATTCACCTATATCCACTTACAATCAATACTCTCCACTTCGTGATCAACATAGAAAAGGAGTGTATCCATTCCCTAGGGCTGAGCACAATCAGACCCCTTATGGTTACCAACAACCTAACTCTAACCCTCGTTATAATCTGGGTTTTCACGAGAACCCCCAGGGCAGAAAAAGAGGCCCTGGACCTAAAGAGGGTCCAGAGGAGGGAGGAGGACTCAGAAGCAGAAAAAAGAAGGTGAACATAAGCTGCCAAGGCTTTTTAACTTAAGTAGTACAGTATTAACACAGGAAGAAAAAATAGTTTTAGATAAGGGCCTTAAATTTGCCCCTCCACGGAAGTTAAATAAGTTTGATACTTTTGTGGATGTTCACAAATATATTAGAAAAAACAACATACAACGTTATATCACCTCCAACCCTACTAGGAATGTTGCAAGGGCAGTTACGTCAGGAACTGTCCATTCAGGGTTATCTAACCCTAACCCCACTCAGTTGGCCCCGGCTTTAAACATGTTTTGAAGACCTTGTACTTAAAGATCTAGCTAAATCACCACCTAAACTGACTTTAAACTCCTTACCAGAGTCAGGTCTCAAATCTTTGTGTGATAACGAGGATTTGGTTATTTGCCCCGCTGAAAAAGGTGGGGGTATAGTTCTTTTAAACAAAGCCGACTACATGGGGGAAATGTATAATATTTAAAGTGACCACTCCACTTATATTGAACTACCTAATGACCCTACATCCAAATACAAAAAGAAATTGACCAGTCTTATCTGCAAAGGGTTTGACTCTTTGATTTTAAATCATAAAAAAAAAATCATTATTTGTTCCGTTGGCCCCACAAATCCCTATCATTTATTATTTGCCCAAGATCCATAAAGACCCCCTCCATCCCACTGGACGCCCCATAATTAGTGGGATAGATTCCATTACCTCTCGAATTGGAAAATATATCGACTATTTTCTGCAACCACTAGTTAGAAAAACACAGTCCTACCTTAAGGACACCAAGGATGTGATTAATCTTCTATCCCAATCTAATATTGAAGGTTCCTTGTATACCTGCATTCCCCATCAGAGAGGAATGGAGGCTGCACAAGAATTTTTGAAAATAGACGTCACTCTCGCCGCCCCCCAGGTTGATTTTATTTTGGAGTTATTAGATTTTGCCACCCACCACAATTATTTTTGGTTTGATGGTCGTTTCTATTTACAGCTCAAGGGTGTGGTGATGGGAGCAAAATTCACTCCCAGTCTGGCCAACCTTTTTATGGCCAAGTGGGAGGAGGATGTTGTCTATGCCCTGGCCCACCCACATTTGTTTTTGTGGGCCAGGTACATTGACTATGTCCTCCTCCTATTGGCTGGCACCTCATAATCTTTGGAATAATTCTTTCTGACTCTTAATGATAATGATCGAGGTATTATTAAATTTTCAGATTAAAGACATTTTTGAACGGCACTGGGGAATTTTGAGGAATCACAAAATACTTGGTCCTATTCTACCTGGGAGACCCAAGGCCATTTACCGGGGTACACCATCACTTAAAATCAAGATTGCACCATCCATCATCGATCCCCCAGTTAGGCCCACATTTTTTCACAACTGGACAGGTTATTACCCCTGCAAAAAGTGTCTGGTCTGCCATCACATGTGGTCGTAGAGCAACTAAGGAATTTAGCTCTAAGGTAACTGGTCGATCTTATAGCATCAAGCATTTCTGTACTTCTGCTGCAACCCATGTGGTATATTTACTAGACATGTGCACACTGAAATATTTTGTTTCGGAATTTCGTTTTTGTCCGAAAAATACATTTATTTAGTTACTCCCGAAATTCGTATTTATTTATGTCCTTTTTTCGTTAAAAATTGCATTTGTCCGAAAATCCAAATTAAGGTCGAATCTGTCATTGAAGGCTTATGGTGTCTGTCGAATGTTCAAAGAAGATTTGACGGAGCAGATAAACTGTACGACGCCGTATAGTTTACCTGCTCCGTCGAATCTTCTTAGAACTTTCAACAGACACCATAAGCCAAAGTACGTGTGTACTTAGTTCTAGCTATTTTACTGCTCCTCCTCTTTGGTTACAATCAGCCAATAACATTCATCATCATCATTATTTTTATTTATCTTTTCTCCCCTACGTCAAATCTTTTCTCCCCTACATCAAATCTTTTCTCCCCTACATCGAATCTTTTCTCTCTGTCGAATCTTTCCTCTCGATCATCATGTCGAATCTCCTATCTATATCAAACTGTTGTAGCAACGAAAATGAAAATAAAGCATTTTTTATGTCGGATCTTTTGTTTTTTGGATTCTGCACTTTTGAAAATACCTGAAATTTGGACGAAAATGCATTCGGACCAAACCGAATGCACATGTCTAATATTTACTGACTTGCCCTTGTGGGAAGCAATATATTGGTAGAACTATACGAATATTTACAGCTAGAGTTACTGAACATATCAATCTAATAAAACTTGGTAGTACTAAACATACAGTTCCTCGCCACTACCGACAACACCATGCACGTGACCCTACAGGGACTCAATTTCTTATTATTGACAGATACATTGCCCCATGGAGGGGTGAAGCTAGGACGAGAGGGGTATCCAGACTAGAAACCTTCTGGATCTATGAATTACAGACCCACCATCCACAGGGAATGAACGTAGAGTGGGACATTAACTCTTATTTAAATAGAGCTTAATTGCCTACTTTTGCTCTGAGATCACCTGGAAGCCCCCCCCCTCCTTTTTTATGAATTTTTTAACATATAAATTTATTTTATTATTTATTTGTGTATATGGGTTATTTCTAACCCACTCTCTATTGTTGTCAACAATGTTATTTTTAAGAACTAAAAAAGAGAGCAGATGTGGGACTTTAAATGTTTTTTTTTCATGTTTTTGCTTTTCAGGTCTTTTTTTCCTCCTCCCACTGAGGTCACCCCGTCACACTCTGACCCAATCTGGGGGTTTCTTGTGCCGGGTCTGCTGCCTGGACACGCTCCCTCAGCTTCGGACCCTGGCATTGTGGGTGGACTTTGCATTCAGGGCTGCGCCGCCTTTGCACGGACGCAATTGTAAGTTCATGGTTTTTGTGGAAGAATGTGGAATTTTATGTTTTACATTTGCCCACTTGTCCTTAAAACTACTCTAAATATTGCTATTTTCCCTATTCGTAGGTGATTAATAGGGTTATGCTCTTGATGAGTGGCTATAAGGT
The DNA here is from genome assembly GCF_042186555.1 of Aquarana catesbeiana. Taxonomy (NCBI): domain Eukaryota; kingdom Metazoa; phylum Chordata; class Amphibia; order Anura; family Ranidae; genus Aquarana; species Aquarana catesbeiana. Next base: position 184,865,902 of record NC_133329.1, read on the forward strand.
CCCGAAACGGCGTAGAGCTTACAACTACCGTTATTTATACACTATTATGAGCTATGTATGGACGTTCCAATGTTATTGCATTTTGTCTTTGCCACTTTTTTCTAGTGACACTGAGTGCCACATATTTATTGTTATGTATCTTTTATTCATACCCTCATATGTTTACATAGAAGTCCTTGTTGGAATGTATTTATGATTGAATACAAATTATATTTATTGAGCTATGTGCCTATAAATGTAAACTTATGAATTTATGTATTACTTTATGTTAAAAAAATTGAAACTTTATTCTAGTTTGACTTCTGCTCCCGTGTGCCTCATTTAAAGTCCCATATCTGCTCTCTTTTTTAGTTTCTAATATTGAACCGGGATGGAGGATGGGTATGAACGGCTCCACTATCCTCATTCAAAGTCCCAATATTTCAGATTTTTCTCCTTTTAACCAAACAATTAGGGATGGAGGCACACAGTCGCACTTTCAAGCATTATATTATTTAATCTTCAGATTCTTTATTTAATTTAATTTAATTTTGATGTCTATCCAGAATTTCCCTATTTCACACCTTGATTGTCCCTATATAGAGTCAATCACTAGGAAGTCATCTCAGGTGTTTTGCCCCTTGATAAATTCAATGTTTGCAGTTGTGTCCGTGCACTTTTGGTTTTGGCTGCTGTCTGTCTTGGCCTGTCCTTCCTGCCACACTCCGGAGCTGCGACGCGTACTGGGGATCCCCCTCCGCCTTGTTGTGATGTGGGGTGGGCGGGGCCTCCTCCACTGCACGTTGACGTCATGCTTTCTGCGCTGGCTGTTCAGGGTCTTTATGACGCCCCTTAGCGGCAGCGTGTTTTCCATCTCCAGCGCTAGGTGGGGTCGGTTTGGCGCTCGCGGTCGGCCAGCTCGGTTGCCTGGCTGGCGGGTTTGCGGCGCCTCCCTGTCCCCTTTGGTTTGCTGGTTGTATGACGTTGGGGGTGTGCTCTGCGGCGACACTCCCCGCTCTGGCTTCTCCCATTGAGGTGTCTCCCAATTCAGGGTTTATTCGCACACTATCAAGCAGCCACACACTTTTGGCAACCATGCCCCTATTCCCATCCTTCACAGGTATGGTCTCTCTTCACCCCCCTTTCCTTTCACTCACCTTCTTTCTTTTGTTCTACCATCCCCCTTCCCTCGTCTCTTTCTGGACCATCTTGGTCGTTTCTCTCTTATTCTATTCTCTTTTTAGAAACTTACTTTTTCATTTTCTTTTTTCTTTCTTTCACCCCTTTTTCACTCCTACCCATTTTCATTGCCTTACACTCTTTTTTTCATTTTGTCATACTATTCTCACCTATTCACTTCGTGTTTTTGTTTTTCTGGTCTTTTTCCTCACAGCTATGGTTTTTTTTTCACCCCCTTTTCTTTCACTCAGTTTCCTTCTTTTGTTCTACTATCCCCCTCCCCTGGTCTTTTTCTGGACTATCTTGGTCATTTCTCTCATATTCTATTCTCTCTTTTTTGAAACTTTTTTCTTTTCACTTTTCCATTTTCCCCTTCTCTTTCTTTCACTCCTTTTTATTCCAACCTATTCTCACTGCTTTATACTCTTCTTTCATTTTTTCACACTATTCTTACCTATTCACTTCGTGTTTTTGCTTTTCAGGTCTTTTTTTCCTCCTCCCCCTGAGGTCACCCCGTCACACTCTGACCCAATCTGGGGGTTTCTCGTGCCGGGTCTGCTGCCTGGACACGCTCCCTCAGCTTCGGACCCTGGCATTGTGGGTGGACTTTGCATTCAGGGCTGCGCCGCCTTTGCACGGACGCAATTGTAAGTTCATGGTTTTTGTGGAAGAATGTGGAATTTTATGTTTTACATTTGCCCACTTGTCCTTAAAACTACTCTAAATATTGCTATTTTCCCTATTCATAGGTGATTAATACGGTTATGCTCTTGATGAGTGGCTATAAGGTCCGGAAACGGCGTAGAGCTTACAACTACCGTTATTTATACACTATTATGAGCTATGTATGGACGTTCCAATGTTATTGCATTTTGTCTTTGCCACTTTTTTCTAGTGACACTGAGTGCCACATATTTATTGTTATGTATCTTTTATTCATACCCTCATATGTTTACATAGAAGTCCTTGTTGGAATGTATTTTATGATTGAATACAAATTATATTTATTGAGCTATGTGCCTATAAATGTAAACTTATGAATTTATGTTTTACTTTATATTAAAAAAATTTAAACTTTATTCTAGTTTGACTTCTGCTCCCGTGTGCCTCATTTAAAGTCCCACATCTGCTCTTTTTTAGTTTCTAATATTGAACCGGGATGGAGGAGGGGTATGAACGGCTCCACTATCCTCATTCAAAGTTCCAATATTTCTGATTTTTCCAATATTCTGATATTTCTGATTTTTTTTCTGATTTTTCTCCTTTTAACTAACTCTCCTTTTTTGTTATTTTTAAGTTTTTCATTTAACTCAACATTGGGAGGGTGCTTTGGGGTGCTTATCGGAATCTGGAAGCCCCCTTTAACAAGGGGACCCCCAGATCCCGCCCCCTCTGTGTGAAATGGTAAAGGGGTACAAAAGTACCCTTACCATTTCACAAAAAAGTGTTAAAAATGACAAGAGACAGTTTTTGACAATTCCTTTATTTAAATGCTTCTTCTTTCTATCTTCTTTCTTCTATCTTCTATCTTCCGTCGGTTTCTTCCTCCATCTTCTTCTTTCTCCAATTCTCTGCTTCTTGCTCCGGTGTTCTCGTCCGGCATCTTCCTCCGCGGCGTCTTCTTCCTTTCTTCGTTCTCGGGCCGCTCTGCATCCATGATGGGAGGCTTCCGCTATGTGACGCTTCTCGTCTTCTGACGGTTCTTAAATAATGGAGGGCGGGGCCACCCGGTGACCCCGCCCCCCTCCGACGCACGGGGACTTCCTAACTTCCCAGAGGTTTTCCCTGTGATGTCAGAGGGGGTGGACAGGGAAGTCCCCATGCCTCAGAGGGGGGCGGGGTCACTGGGTGGTTATTTAAGAACCGTCAGAAGACAAGAAGCGTTACACAGCGGGAGCCTCCCATCATGGATGCGGAGCGGCCGAGAACGAAGAAGGGAAGAAGACGTCGCGGAGGAAGATGCCAGACGAGAACACCGGAGCAAAAAGCAGAGGATCGGAGGAAGAAGAAGAAGATGATGGAGGAAGAAACCAAAGGAAGATAGAAGATAATAGAAGCATTTAAATAAAGGAATTGTCAAAAACTGTCTCTTATCATTTTTAACACTTTTGACACTTTTTTGTGAAATGGTAGGGGTACCCCCTTACCATTTCACACAGGGCAGGGGCCCGGGATCTGGGAGTCTCCTTGTTAAAGGAGGCTTCCAGATTCTAATAAGCCCCCCGCCCGCAGACCCCCACAACCTCATCCCCTGCAAAGGTTGTGGGGATGAGGCCCTTGTCCTCATCAACATGGGGACAAGGTGCTTTGGGGGGACCCCAAAGCACCCTCCCAATGTTGAGGGCATGTGGCCTGGTATGGTTCAGGAGGGGGGTGGTCGCTCTCTCGTCCCCCCTATTTTCCTGCGGCCTTCCAGGTTGCGTGCTCGGATAAAGGTATGGATTTTTTGGGGGACCCCACGCCATTTTTTTAAACAATTTTGGTGCAGGGTTCCCCTTAAAACCCATACCAGACCTGAAGGGTCTGATATGGATTTTGAGGGGACCCCCACACCTTTTTTTTTATTTGGCGCGGGGTTCCCCTTAATATCCATACCAGACCTGAAGGGCCTGGTATGGAATTTAGGGGGATCCCCATGCCATTTTTTTAAAAAATTTTGGTTCGGGGTTCCCCTGTGGGGAAATCCCATGCCATATTTATCAATGAACTTTTATGTGTATTGTTGGACCAACAATTTATATAGCCGTGAGTACTTTTAAATGACTTTTTTTCCTTTGAAATGTCATTTTGCTGTCAGACTGTTCTAAACATGGGAAACATGCGCCCCTTTACAGTCATACTATAGACACCCCCCAGGTACGAAATTTAAAGGAATATTACACTTTTATTGTTTACTTTAAGAATTATTAAAATCACTGCTCCCGAAAAAACGGCCATTTTTAAAACTTTTTTTTGCATTGATCCATGTCCCCTGGGGCAGGACCTAGGTCCCCAAACACTTTTTACGACAATACCATGCATATAAGCCTTTAAAATGAGCACTTTTGATTTCTCCCATAGACTTTTAAAGGGTGTTCCGCGGCTTTCGAATTTTCCCCCGAACACCCCATATTGTTCGCTGTCCGGCGAACTTGCGAATAGCCGATGTTCGAGTCGAACATGAGTTCGACTCGAACTCGAAGCTCATCCCTTCAAGTGCACTTTCTTCATTCTGTGGGGTGGGCGGACATTTTTTCTGTTATTGCGATTTACTATCTGCTGATTGGCTCGGGACGGCATGTGATCGGCCCCTCTGTGTACACGGTGAGGCTTGGTTACTATGCTATTATGTTTATCACACCGAGTCACACGGAGGTTACTATACCAAGCCTCGTTTTCATGACGAGGCTTGGTTTCCCATATTAAATGGACACCACCAGCTAACCAAGCCTCGTTTTTATAGCGAGGCTTGTCTAGCCTATTCGATGGCCATTACACATATTCTTAACTCCAAACATCGTTTTCATGATGAGGCTTGGTCATGAGGTTTGGTTTCCCATATTAAATTGACACCAGCTAACCAAGCCTCGTTTTCTTAGCGAGGCTTGTCTAGCCTATTCGTCGGCCATTACACGTATTCTTAACTCCAAACCTCGTTTTCATGAGGCTTGGTCATATTGTATGACAGACATCACCAAACAAAGCCTTGTTTTCATTACAAGGAAGTGTTGGTTCGACATAAGGACATTTTGTAATTGCAGGGCTGTGCACTGTACTTTATCCACCTTTTATTTTATGTCATGTACATCATATACTATGGAGACATGCACATTATGTCCATTTCCTTCTGGGATCGCAACACAGGAACCAGAAGTGATGTCATGTGGAGCCATTTCTGGCATTTAGCAGGTTCTGGGGTCATTTTCACTTTATAAGCGATGCTGTTGCAGGGGGTCCACACCCCAGATGACGACCGTGGAGTCGAAACGCGTCAGATGGATCTTCTGTTTGCATCGCTCTTTGTTATATACATGCTTTTTTCTACTCTTCCAAATGTGAGTGTTTTATTCTATTTTTAATAAATTGCCTTTTTTATACGGTATCACTCTATGTTAACACATCTTTTCATTGCATGATATATCCCACCTGGCATTTACCTTCCACCCTCCTCACGATGATTGGAGCCCTCAAGTCACTATTCAGTGACAGTCCAAGGTCGATTGATTAATACAGATCTAGGACCAGTTGTTTCCAACAGATGTGTTCAACCCAATAAGCTCTGCAGACTTGGGTGGTGTAAGCCCCACCAAGTCAATAAGATCTGGTAAGCCTCCCCCTGTTTATGGTGGTGGTACTTCTGTTTTTTCCTTCACAGTTCATACCAGTGATTGGAATCTCCCATATGTCTAATGGGACTGTACATCTAATTGGATTTATTTGGACTTTATAATTCACCATTTTGATTTTTTGAACTTTGTTTATTGTGCAGTTATTATAATAGCACATTATTATACTAGCACATTTGTCAGAAATTATTCTAATTTTTTTCTGAGTTTGGACTCCCATTCATTATGTGTTAATCCTTGTTTATTTGGTGTGTTTCTGTTCAATATTAACACCCTCATTTCGATCTCTCACCTTATTTATGGTATAGTCACCATACTAGCACATTTTTCACCATACCTGTATTTTTTCAGAAATTTCACTTTTTCTTTGTTTGATTCCCATTTCACCATGTATGAATCTGTTTATTTGATATATTTATGTTTAAGTCACATTTATATCATTTATTTATGCATATTTTCTTTTTACAACCGTAGCGCTGCACTTATTTATTCACTGACTTAGCAGCGTACACTACGCTGCACGTCCACCTCCTCCATGCCTCCACTCCCTGGGAGAGGAGGGGGGTGGAACTTCACCGCCAAATAACTGGATGCATCCATCTGTTTACAGTGAGGCTGTTCCTCACAGCAGTAGAAGAAGGAAAACAAAGGCTGCTAGTCAGGAGAAAAAGCGGCCACACAACACAGCCCCAGACAAAACCATATTTAAAAAACATAAGGGTATTAGTTTGCGCTGAAGGACAATACCGATGGCATATATATCATGCATACTACCAATGCAAAGGTATATATGTGGTCACATGAGTGCCTGCAATGTTATCATTAGAATTAGTAACCAAGGGCATGTAATACTAGTCCTTTAGAATATGCGTTTACACACAATGTCCGGCCCATTAATATAATAGCCATGGTCACTAGACCGGTTCATACAGGCCGTGGTCAGCATGACAAGAGGACAGGAGTCCCCCTTAGTGTTGCATGGACCCAGTGCATGCAAGAGAGAAGTATAGTACATCTGGCAAAGGAGCAGTGACTCCCAAACACGGTCTCTAGAGATTATAAGGTCTAACATCTTGAACCAAGAAGTGAAGGATGTGGGGTACATATCAAAAAAACAGTTCAGCAAAAACAATTGTGAAATGTACATATATAGTTATCTATACTTTTTTACTTGTGCATAGAATTGCATATGGCATATGTATAACATATTATGTAAGACATCCTCACATTTATCTTTACAAGAAGGGCCTAAAACTGAGTTGGGTATTGAGGCCTGGGAAGAGAGTGGCATTCAACTCCACTATCCATCGAGTTTCTCGTTGTAGGAGGAGTTTATTCCAGTCACCTCCCCTGATGTTTGGATGGATTCGATCCAAGATAAGAAAGTTGAATTTAGGGCATGTTCCCCCATGGTGGTCAGTTACATGCCTACCCATTGGCAAATCTGGATTTGCTGTCAGCATACTGGTGATATGTCACCTTGCTTGTTTTCGAAACTCCAGTTTGGTTTTGCCTATGTAAAAACACTTATGCCCCGTACACACGGTCGGACTTTGTTCGGACATTCCGACAACAAAATCCTAGGATTTTTTCCGACGGATGTTGGCTCAAACTTGTCTTGCATACACACGGTCACACAAAGTTGTCGGAAAATCCGATCGTTCTAAATGCGGTGACGTAAAACACATACGTCGGGACTATAAACGGGGCAGTGGCCAATAGCTTTCATCTCTTTATTTATTCTGAGCATGCGTGGCACTTTGTCTGTCGGATTTGTGTACACACGATCGGAATTTCCAACAACGGATTTAGTTGTCGGAAAATTTTATATCCTGCTCTCAAACTTTGTGTGTCGGAAAATCCAATGGAAAATGTCCGATGGAGCCCACACACGGTCGGAATTTCCAACAACACGCTCCGATCGGACATTTTCCATCGGAAAATCTGACCATGTGTATGGGGCATAACAGTGCCAAGTCACAGGTATATTACCCTAGGAGTTTTACAGTTGGCATAGTGTCATGATTTAAACAACATGCCATTGGGTAGTATTACAATTTTTTGGGTGTTCATTTATCGGCACGTAGTGCATCCACCGCAGGTGAAAGTGCCCATATTTTACAGGGGTCTGATCTAAATTTCCCAACAAATTGAGCTCTGAACAAGTTGATCTTTTATTGATTTAGTTATGCGGTATGTGACCACCGGATGTGGTGGCACGTGTGGTCTTAAGGTTGGGTCGATGGTAAGTAAGTGTCAGTATTTTTCAAAAGTTTTCTTGATTATTTTATGCTGACTGTTGTATCTCGTAATGATACGGGTAGTCTGTGGTTTGATGTCAGAATTTTGGATTTCCGGGAAGAGGAGGCTAGTCCTAAATTGGTTACACGTATGCTTGAAGGCCCTCTTCAGGCAATTGCGTGAATAGCCTCGATCTAGAAGTCTTATCCTCAGGTGGTCAGCTTATATAAGGAATGATTCCTCAGTCGAGAGGTATTGGCTGTAGGGGATGGATTGAAGGACATGGTAAAAAACAAATTGAAGTTGTTTTTGTTGATAGCCAGCAGAAACATGTTGAGTAATTCCACGATCCCTCCCAGATGATGATATCATCGATGTACCTATACCACGTAGTGATATGGCACATCAATGTGGCCAAATCCTCATCATCTAGGAGGGACCACTCCCACTCCCCCAGGTACAGGTTAGCATAGGATGGGGCACAACAGGTCCCCATCAGTACTCCCTGCACCTGAAGGAAGTGGGAAGCATTAAAGGAGAAGCAGTTGTGTGAAAAGGTAAATTCCAGAGAGGCAATAATGAACTGCCAAGTTTTCCAATCATCCTTATGGGACTGTGAGAGTACGTGCTTCACAGCTGCAACCCCCAGATGGTGGGGGATCGAGCTGTAGAGCGCCTCAACGTCTATAGCCACTGGTAGAGTATCCAGGGTAAGTTGAATGCCTTCTAGATTTTTTACAAGATGTATCGTATCTTTTATATATGATGGAATATTTTGTACGTGGGGTCCAAGATGGGCATCTACGAATTTACCTAAATTATTGGTCTGCCCGTGGAGTTTGTCTATTCTTGTGTACTTTTGGCAGGCTATAAAAGGTAGGGATCCTAGGGTATTTGGTGCGTACATACTCCCAGGTCTCCCTATTAACTGCCCCATTGGCGAAGCCCTCATCCACTAGGGAGTAGAAGTCTTCGTTGTATTTTTCAATCGTATTTCTTGAAATTTTCCTGTACCACGTACTGTTTTGGAGGATCTTGTTACATATTTCCTGGTATTGGTAATTTGTCATTACGACAATATTCCCCTTGTCTGCTGGTTTAATAGTTAGATCATGTTCATCCTTAAGCGATTTCAGTGCAATTTTTTTTTTTCGTTTCTTCTTTAATTGAATTCCCGATTGGCCTAAACTTATTTTTCTTGATCTTTGTTAGATCTGCACTCATGAGGTTTACAAATGCTGCCAGATTTATATTCTCTGACAGGTGGGGGAATTTGATTTCTTTCTGAATACGGGGGGCCTGGAATGGGTTTGATTTTTTTTCATCGGCATGCTATTGCAGCATGCTAGTGGTGTCAGCACTATCGGATATATCACTTTGATCGGATTCCTCCAATAGACTTACTAGAATTTCTAATGCTTTGTCTGGTTTAACATTTTTAGTTCTTTCCCCTTTGTTTGTTTCTACACTTTTGGTTGTCTTAATTGTACTATTTCTGGAGTATAGACTTTTAAAGAATAGCCGCCTTGCATATAGTTGGACATCTTTGATAGTGTCAAAGGTGTCCATGTCCGAATCAGGACAGAAATTTAGGCCGTTACATAGGACGGATACTTCTGCTTTAGATAGTACATGATTGGTTAGGTTGATAATGTTTAGGGTGTTATGCCCTGTACACACGGTCGGACATTGATTGGACATTCTGACAACAAAATCCATGGTTTTTTTTCTGACAGATGTTGGCTCAAACTTGTCTTGCATACACACGGTCGCACAAAGTTGTTGAAAAAAGTTTGTAAAGGTTTGGTGAGAGACGATTCACGCTTTTTCAGACTCGTGGTTTTCAGATCGTATTTATGGTGTTCAGTTTGTGCTTGTGGGTTTGTATCTGGTCTTTAGTGCGTGCAGTAAGCTCCCATTAATTTTTCATTGTGTTCTTGTTCGTTCATTAATGATTTTCAGGTCACTCTTCACAGGCCTTGCTGTTCTTCAGTGCGTTCTGTTACTTCGTTCTGACCAGCTGACCGTTTTGAAGCCATGTTGCGTGTATGTACTCATCGTAGAGTTTATGCTGTGCGGGGGCTTGGTGTTGGAGTTCTTACTTTGACACAAGCCCAGTCCATGAACAGGGCGAGGAGGAGTTCATGGACCAAGAATTGGTTGCTCCAGTGTGACCAATTCTGTCACATGCCTTTGCTCCGTGAGATCCGTGAGAATAATCCTGACGATTTCAGGAACTTTCTCCGGATGACAGACCCCGTATTTCACATTGTTTGTTTTGTTGGCTTTGCTGACCCCTTTTATCAGCAGGCAGGATACCTGCATGAGGCAAGCCATCATTCTGGAGCAGAGGCTAGTCACCATTAGGGATGAGCCGAACACCCCCCGTTCGGTTCATACCAGAACTTGCGAACAGGCAAAAAATTTGTTCGAACATGCGAACACTGTTAAAGTCTATGGGACATGAACATGAATAATCAAAAGTGTTAATTTTAAAGGCTTATATGCAAGTTATTGTCATAAAAAGTGTTTGGGGACCTGGGTCCTGCCCCAGGGGATATGGATCAATGCAAAAAAAAGTTTTAAAAACGGCTGTTTTTTTCGGGAGCAGTGATTTTAATAATGCTTAAAGTGAAACAATAAAAGTGTAATATCCCTTTAAATTTTGTACCTGGGGGGGTGTCTATAGTATGCCTGTAAAGGGGCGCATGTTTCCCGTGTTTAGAACAGTCTGACAGCAAAATAACATTTTAAAGGAAGAAAAGTCATTTAAACTACTCACGGCTATTAATGAATTGCCGGTCCGACAATACACATAAAAGTTCATTGATAAATTCACCACAAGGGAACCCCTAACCAAAATTTAAAAAAAAATGATGTGGGGGGTCCCCCTAAATTCCATACCAGGCCCTTCAGGTCTGGTATGGATTTTAAGGGGAATCCCGGACAAAATTTTTTAAAAAAATGGCGTGGGGTCCCCCTCAAAATCTATACCAGACCCTTCAGGTCTGGTATGGATTTTAATGGGAACCCCGTACCAAAATTTAAAAAAAAATGGCGCGGGGTCCCCCTTAAAATCCATACCAGACCCTTATCCGAGCACGCAACCTGGCAGGCCGCAGGAAAAGAGGGGGCATGAGAGAGCGCCCCGCCTCCTGAACCGTACCAGGCCACATGCCCTTAACATTGGGAGGGTGCTTTGGGGTAGCCCCCAAAACACCTTGTCCCCATGTTGATGAGGACAAGGGCCTCATCCCCACAACCCTGGCCAGTGGTTGTGGGGGTCTGCGGGCGGGGGGCTTATCGAAATCTGGAAGCCCCCTTTAACAAGGGGACCCCAGATCCTGGCCCTCCCCCCTGTGTGAAATGGTAAGGGGGTACTTTTGTAAAAAAAAACTGTCAAAAATGTTAAAAATGACAAGAGATAGTTTTTGACAATTCCTTTATTTAAATGCTTCTTTCTTCTTTCTTCTATCTTCTTCTTCTTCTGGTTCTTCTGGTTCCTCCTCCGGTGTTCTCATCCAGCATCTTCCTCCGCAGCGTCAGCGTCTTCTTCCCTTCTTCTCCTTGGGCCGCTCCGCATCCATGATGGCATGGAGGGAGGCTCCCGCTGTGTGACGCTTCTCACTTCATATTCTTGTCTTCATCTTCTTATCTTCATCTTCTTGTCTTCATCTTCTTGTCTTCATCTTCTTTTCGGGCCGCTCCGCATCCATGATGGCATGGAGGGAGGCTCCCACTGTGTGACGCTTCTCCTCTTCTGACAGTTCTTAAATAACGGGGGGGCGGGGCCACCCGGTGACCCCGCTCCCTCTGACGGACGGTGACTTGATGGGACTTCCCTGTGGCGTCATGGGGAATGCCACAGGGAAGTCCCGTCAAGTCCCTGTGTGTCAGAGGGGGGCGGGGTCACAGGGCCCCGCCCCCCATTATTTTAGAACCATCAGAAGAGGAGAAGCGTCACATAGTGGGAGCCTCCCTCCATGCCATCATGGATGTGGAGTGGCCCGAGAAGAAGATGAAGAGAGAAGCGTCACACAGCGGTTGCCTCCCTCCATGCCATCATGGATGCGGAGCGGCCCGGAGAAGAAGGGAAGACGCCCCCGCGGAGGAAGATCCTGGACGAGAACACCGGAGGAAGAACCAGAAGAACCAGAAGAAGAAGGTAGAAGAAAGAAGAAGCATTTAAATAAAGGATTTGTCAAAAACTGTCTCTTGTCATTTTTAACATTTTTGACACTTTTTTAGTGAAATGGTAGGCCCTTACCATTTCACACAGGGGGGAGGGCCGGGATCTGGGGGTCCCCTTGTTAAAGGGGGCTTCCAGATTCTGATAAGCCCCCCGCCTGCAGACCCCCACAACCACCGGCCACCCCAAAGCACCCTTCCAATGTTGAGGGTATGTGGCCTGGTACGGTTCAGGAGAGGGGGCGCTCTCTCGTCCCCCCTCTTTTCCTGCGGCCTGCCAGGTTGCGTGCTCGGATAAGGGTCTGGTATGGATCTTTGGGGGGACCCTACGCCGTTTTGTTTTTTTATTTTGGCCGGGGTTCCCCTTAATATCTATACCAGACCTGAAGGTCCTGGTATGGAATTTAGGGGTCCCCCCACATCTTTTTTTCTTTTAATTTTGGTTCAGGGTTCCCCTGTGGGGAATTTCCATGCCGTTTTTATCAATGAACTTTTATGTGTATTGTCGGACCGGCAATTCATTAATAGCTGCGAGTAGTTTAAATGACTTTTTTTCCTTTGAAATGTCATTTTGCTGTCAGACTGCTCTAAACACGGGAAACATGCGCCCCTTTACAGGCATACTATAGACACCCCCCCAGGTATTACACTTTTATTGTTTCACTTTAAGCATTATTAAAATCACTGCTCCTGAAAAAACATCCGTTTTTAAAACTTTTTTTTGCTTTGATCCATGTCCCCTAGGGCAGGACCCATGTCCCCAAACACTTTTTATGACAATACCATGCATATAAGCCTTTAAAATTAGCACTTTTGATTTCTCCCATAGACTTTTAGAGGGTGTTCCGCGGCATTCGAATTTGCCGCAAACACCCCAAATTGTTCGCTGTTCTGCGAACTTGCGAACAGCCGATGTTCGAGTCGAACATGAGTTCGACTCGAAGTCAAAGCTCATCCCTAGTCGCCACCCTGCGGTACTTGGCGATGGGGAGAAGCCTGCAGGACCTTAAGTTCTCGACAGGCATCTCCCCCCAGGCTCTGGGGATCATTATCCCGGAGACCTGTTCTGCCATCATTCAGGTCCTGCAGAAGTGGTATATTAAGCTAATGCCGCGTACACACGGTCGGACTTTTCGTCTACAAAAGTCCAACGGACGCTGACGGACTAAAGCTGGCTGGTAATCCGATCGTGTGTGGGCTTCTCCGGACTTTCAACGTACTTTTTTAGCCTCAAATCCGACGGACTTTAGATTTGAAACATGCTTCAAATCTTTACGTCGTAACTACGACGGACCCCGAAGTCCGCTCGTCTGTATGCTAGTCCGACGGACAAAAAAACGACGCATGCTCATAAGCAAAAACTAAACGGAAGCACTCGGTCTAGTAAAACTAGTGTTCGTATTGTAGGTAGCACATTCATCACGCTGCAAAATCTGTGATCGTTGAATGCAGCGCATTTTATTTCTTCTTTACGAATGCTCTAAAGAACGAAGGTGTTTTGCTGTTCATAATCAGAGTTCTCCCAAACTGATTTCTGGATTCTTTTTCTCTTTGATCTCATGAATGATATAGTATGCATTTTAAAAACAATGTTTCCATACTAATAATATTTTTTCCCCTTTTTTTTTTTTTTTTTTAGGTTTGTAAAGTTACCACAAAGAACCCATTATTCTATTTTTTTTTATAGTGATTATTTTTTAGTTTTTAGATAAAGTTAACCCAAAGCACCGTTTTTGGTTATGTAAATTTTTTTATTTTCAAGACTTACCACTTGAACATTATTAACATTAGTAATGTATTTTTGGTGTGTTTTTTCCAAACTCAATGAGATTGTTGTCCCTTGTTAATTTAACATTGTGTGTAAAATCAATGATTTAAAAGAAAACACATAAAGTCTTTTGCTAAACTCAAAAAAGATCCATTTATTCATGGTCAAAATAAAATAAAGAGGAAGTCAACGCTGGAAAAAGTCGGTGTACAAGAAAATTGGGATCTTGCGGAGTCCATATAAGAGGGAGCACAATCTGGTCCAAGAATCCCAGAGATCAACAGCACCAGCAGATGATCTAGATGTCCCCAGACTGTGGTCCTACAACAGCCTGCGTCTTCTGTCAGACCAGTCTGAACCCAGGTCATCACTTTCTTCTCTTCCCTGCAGCCTTTCCTCCACGCTGCCCTGCAGCCTTCCCTGTAGCCTTCTTTTGAGGCTGTGGCTCTGGTGTTTCAGTTGTGGCAGGAGGAGGAGGAGGAGGAGGAGGAGGGGGGGCTGCCTCATGTAGTTGGGTGTTTTGTGTTAGCGTGCCCTGCAGGCCCTTATGGATTGTTTCCCCAAATAGGCGCTCACAAATGAGGCGCTGCTCCCAATCCATCTGAAGAAGCCTGCTGGCTAAGTAGCAGCCATAGGATTCTTCCGCTTCGGGGGGCTCCTTAAAAAACGGGTGGCCTCTTGCATGAGGCGCAGGGATGCGTCCTGTGTGACCATCCCCTTCCTGGCCCTTTTTTTGGGAAGGTGGAGGGGAGGCACTTGGGATTCGGTCAGGCTCCTACTGGGCCCAGCCACCTCACTTGGCCCAGCCACCTCACTTGGCCCAGCCACCTCACTGGGAGCAGCCACCTCACTGGGAGCAGCCACCTCCTGCCTGACACTGGGCCCAGCCTCCTCCAGGATGATGGTGAATCCGGCCTCCTCCAGGCTGTCCATGGGCCCGGTCTCCTCCTGCCTGCCACTTTCCCCACATTCCTCCTGGATGGACTCATCCTGTGTATAAAAAAAGGACAATAGTTTTAGAATATTTTTTTGGGTTCATCAATGACACACAGTTTGCTTCTCATGAATAGCAAATTCAATGTGAATACATCTCTTTAATAAAATCAGACACCCTAATTATTTCA